>NC_142939.1:64210886-64220886 GCF_046866305.1 Octopus bimaculoides
GCTGTTTCTTGGAGATGCACTAAATTAGGTTTTATGCCTATTTTCTACATCTATCTGTTCAAATCTATAGGAATAGTTCCTAATGCACCTATAACTATAGGGATACATTTTACCCGCACTACTTTCCATAGTCTCTGTAAATTGATGGCTAGGTCCTCAATATATATATATATATATATATATATATATATATATATATATATATATATATATACATATACAGAATTTGAGGAAACAATATCCGCGTAAGAGATTGTTAAAAACAATCGAGATGCTAACTGAGTTTGACCAAATATATTGATAGGAAGATCATCAATATATATGTACAAACGGTCTCATATATATATATATATTATTGGCTAAACTGGCAATATGACCATCCCAAGTACAACAATATATATATATATATATATATATATATATATATATATATATATATATATATATATATATATATATATATATATATATATATATATATACATTCTGAGTTTGTTTTTTCACTATCAATCTGTTGTTTATTTTGCCCCAAATCCCACTTTCTTCCTCAATCAGTTAATCGACCCCCAAATCATTGAAGATATTATAGATTATCCATCATCTCGTTTTCAACACTAAGGCTGAGACTTACAAACCATTCCAGAGGTGGATGGATTCCTCTGAGATATCTTGCTGTCATTGGTCGCTCGTGCTTCCCCTTTCTTTTTGGCTCGTCTCGACCTATTAGCATTTCTCTATATCTTCCATTTCTTCCCCGCCAGCTCAAGGCCTTGTGGTGGTGCTACCGGGTATCTTTATCTGCAATCTCGTGGCCTTCAACTCCTGAAAATAAAGATGAAGCACAATTTCTTTATTATTCACCACCTGTGACCTATCGAAACATCACCTTCTGAGATTTGCTGTTACTGCTACTACTTCCGCTATTTTCTGATTTTCCGACTTTTCCATGTAGAAATCCCTCAAGAGTGTCTTCTTGTCACACGTACAGCAACTGGGATTTCTGCGCTACGCCACCAATTTAATTGTTTCCTTGTCTGCGCTACTGGATGGCTTTATGATGTTCAAAGTCACCAGAACTTACATGTCTGTGCAGACCCTATTTATCTGCATGTTATTTCATGCCAATCCTGCACTCGCCATCGACCCATTTCTATGCCACATAAGAAACGACGAACAAAGAATCAACGTCACTACAATGCAGATTACTTGTGGTCGTCGCAAAATACCCTTGGTTGTGACCCCCAAGTATCTCGTCTTCTTCTATATTGCTGCTCCAGCCTGTGGAAAGATGTACGATGTACCAATTTCGACTGTTGACTCGGCTCTTTATCTGTTTTAAAATGTTACACATGCTCTCAAAGGTTCTGTCCCAGTCTGTGGAACACAGCTTACTATACACTATAAATGGCTCAAGGCTTCCTTCAACAGCCCCTTGAGGCCATATACTGAGCCCATCCAGTTATTCAGTGATTTTTTTTCAGCCCCCTTTTTGCGACACAGTTATGTTACTCTCCTCTTTGCCAGTTTCTTGATACATTCTAAAGACAGAAACGCTGTCTTTCGTAACATACCTTCCCAACGTGTTTTACTTTTCTTTTTCGGGAGCAGGTCTCCCTTATAACCATTGCTAGCAAAATTGTTGTTACTTCTATTAACGTCGTTTGAAATATCGTTATTTCTAAAGTGTCTTCAATAACAGATATTTTCTTTATTTCACAACATATTTCTGTACTATTGTTTTCACAATTTATTCTTTGAGGCCGGGGTACTAAACATAAAGGGAAAAGAGCCCAAAAGAAAACGAATGTTTTCAAAGATAGAAAATATGAAAACATCCCAGTAAAAATATCTATTTTTCCACCCTACGTTAAATGCGGTGGATACAAATGTTTTCTAAAACCACCTTTTGGTGAAATAATTTGAAAAAAGAAAAAAAAACATTTTTTTTTATTAAGTACTAGCGTGGCTAATCTAAATCTTCCATGGAGCTGTGTTTGACACGTCCGCTCACTTCAAAACATAATAATAATAATAATAATAATAATAATAATAATAATAATAATAATAATAATCTATATTTGCTCATAGATATGCCAATTCCTGCAATGCATCCTGCAAAAACATTTGGAAAGTTAAATACAAGGACATTGAAATTGAGGTCCCAAAAATGTGGTATCTAAGAACAACGTGTGGTTATCGGGACTTTAGGGGCAATACTAAGTGGCACCCTTAAACAATTTGGCCAAATACCAGGAAATCCAAAAAGTATCAGAACTACAAAAAAATTGTTCTTATGAGTATTGCCAATATCCTAAGAAACATTGTCAACTTGAAAATACTTGATTCCCTTAAAACTCTTTCAAAACTGAAATATTTCAAATTTAACAAAATCTTAGTTTTCAGATTCTAACCCCTTTTTCTTGTAATATATCTTTGTTAATTATGATTAACACCCGTAGTAAAACGTCCAACTTGTTGTTACTTGTGGTCTGTCGGTGAGACTCGGAACAACTCATATAAAACAAGGCAACAACTTCTGTTTATAACAATATATGCTAGCATACATACATACATACATACATACATTAAAAAAAGCATATGAAAGTATCAAAAAAATATTGGAAATATAAAAAAATGGTACTTATAGAAAATGAGAAAGGGTGGGAGGATGTTCAAGAATGTATTGAAAGATGTCAATATTTTTGAGTTTTAAATTGCACGAAATAATTAAATTAACGATTTATAATTAAATGAACATACAAACACACACACACACAATGTATGCTAAACGAAGTATAATAATAACGAAGATGAAGTGTCTGTACAAGTTATTCTCACGAGTATATTACAATTCCAAATGTGTAATATACTATTGTCATTATATATATATATGTATGTATGTATGTATGTATGTATATATATATATATATATATATATATATATATATATATATATATATATATATATATATATAATATACATAGATATATGTATATATATATATATATATATATATATACATATATATATATATATATATATATATATATATATAATATTAGTACTAGTTTTACTATTGCCGGCTAGTAGGATGGCTGAATCGTTAGAATGTTGGCTAAAACAGTCTGCTGTATTGTCACTGTTCACATTCCGGGTTCAACTCCTACGGTAGTCAATTCTGCTTCTCCTCCCCACGCCCAGGATAGATAAAGAAAAAATACTAGTCTTGTACTGGCAACAACAGTAATAACTAAATCTCTCTCACTCCCGTCCAAATGATGGAATAGTACCTAGATTCATTTCTACTATAGGCACAAGGCCTGAAATTTTGGGGAAGGGGACTGTCGATTACATTGAGTATTCAACTGGTACTAATTTTATCGACCCCGAAAGCATGAAAGGCGAAGTGGACTTCAATGTAATCCGAAATCAGAACATAAAGACGGATGAAATGGCGCTAAGCGTTTTGTCCGGCATGTTAACAATTCTACTAGCTCACCGCCTTCATTGTGCCTCAACTAAAAACCATTATCATTGGGTGGTAAGGTGATGAGCTTGCAGAGTCGTTAGCACGCCGGACAAGATTCTTAGTGGCATTTCGTCCGTCTTTACGTTCTGAGCTCAAATTGCGCTGAGGTCCATTTTGCCTTTCAACTTTTCGCGGTTTTTCAAATAACCACCAGTCGAGCACTGGGGTCGATGTAATCGACTTCACCCCTCCCCTCAAAACTTCAGGCCTTGCGTATATAGTTGGATGGATTACTACTCAGCAGTGATTGGCAGAGTTGTTCGAGGTCTGGATTCTATTGCATAGTACTTTTTACGGTTCTTTACATTCTGAGTTCAAATCCCTGCAAAGTCGACTTTGCCTTCCATGCTTCTACGGTCAAAGCGTTCAACCAAATTCTTTCGTCAATGCTTCTAGCTTTGTGTCATTTTTAGAGGCTATTAAAGAGAGGGACTTTGAAGATTTGACAGAGCGTCGGACAAAATTCCTTGTAGTATTTGTTGTGACTCTTTACGTTCTGAGTACAAATCAGGGATCCTGGTTGGCCTAATTCTGTTCTGATTTATTATTTTAAAGACGTCCCTAAAAGCCCTGTTCAGATATCAAAAATCAAGTATAGTGTGCCAATAACTTTATGGTTTGTTCATAAAGATTATCTTACCTTTTCGTTCTTCCGACGTCGATAAAATAGTGCGCCAGTCAAGTACGTTGACCCCAGTGAAGTACTGGGGCCATTGCAATCAACTAAACCCCTCCCCTTCAAATTTCTGGCCTTGTATTTATGTTTAAAGCTACTAGAGGGTGGTGGGTTGGCAGAATCGTCAGTGCGTCGAACCAAATTCCTTACGATATATTTTCAGATTTTTTCAAATTTTGAATAAAAACTTTATAAAGGTCACCTTGCCCTTTTATCCTTTCGAGATCGATAAAACTAAGTACCAGTAAAGTACTACGATCGATTTTATTGTTAGAATGTTGGACACAGGCCCTTCGTCTATATTACAAATAATAATTAATTATTAGTGTCTTAACCTATAGATTTCTACTTATCTAACTCTGCTCTGCACATTACAATTCAATATTGCTACCGCTTACTCCGTTTGTAATCTAGAATTGTGTTCTAGAATTGTGCTACAAAACGTCCTGCGCTTGTTTGGCTGTCTCTCTTTATCTCTGTCTCTCCCTCTACCCATCCCTCTATCTATTTATCTATCAATATCTCTCTCTCTCTCTCTCTCTCTCTCTCTCTCTCTCTTCATCTCCTATTTCTGTATCTCCCTTCCTCTCTTCTCTCTCGTTCTCTATCTCTCATTCTCACCCATCCGTGTCTTTGTCATATTTTACATTATTTTTCTCAATTTACTTTTATTCTTTATATATATATATATATATATATATATATATATATATATATATATCGCCTCTCCCTCTTTCACTCTCCCTCTTTCACTCTCCCTCTTTCTCTTTCTTCTCTCTCGTTTCATTAAATTATTATTTATTTTAACGAAAACACAAATTTCAAATTGATCATGACATATATGTGTATGTGCGTGTGTGTATGTGCGTGTGTATGTGTGTGTGTGTGTGTGTGTGTGTGTGTGTGTGTGTGTGTATGTATTTAAGCATATGTATGTGTAGATATGAATATATACATGCATATATATATTTGTGTATGTGTATGTATGTATGTATATATATATATATATATATATATATATATATATATATATATGCATGCACAAATATATATATATATAATATATATATGATAAATAAATTCAAAAAGGGATAAAACTCTTTTACAAGAATTTTATCAAGAAGCCAGTGTGTAAAAAAATTCATAAGGGAAATTTCTATTCCCAAGAATATAATTATTCGTTTATATTTATATAAAGGGCATTATTACAGAAAATAATAACGCCACACAGTGGACTTCTCAAAATAACCACATTTAGTACCTAATGCGAGGAAAAAACAACCAACAGAAGACGACCAACTTTCTTTTAAATAAACTTAACTGTGAATCGGCCGATTTCGCGATTACTAGAATGAATCTAGATTTCGTTCATCAGCACAGTATTGTCCCAAAAATATATATAAATAAACAGAATTCTCACCTCACCAAAAACGAACACACTACGCATCCGACAGAGTAAAGGGAATGAAGTTTATCTGTATATATCTTCATCAAAGAAGCGGGAATACTTCCGGATTGCTTCTGGGTACCCATGTGGAGACAGGAATAAAAATTCAACATTGAATATATTCCGTGTATATATTTGATAAATAAATTCAAAAAGGGATAAAACTCTTTTACAAGAATTTTATCAAGAAGCCAGTGTGTAAAAAAATTCATAAGGGAAATTTCTATTCCCAACAATATAATTATTCGTTTATATTTATATAAAGGGCATTATTACAGAAAATAATAACGCCACAGTGGACTTCTCAAAATAACCACATTTAGTACCTAATGTGAGGAAAAAACAACCAACAGAAGACGACCAACTTTCTTTTAAATAAACTTAACTGTGTATCGGCCGATTTCGCGATTACTAGAATGAATCTAGATTTCGTTCATCAGCACAGTAATAATGCCCTTTATATAAATATATATAATATATATATATATATATATATATATATATATATATATATATATATATATATATATATATATATATATATATATATATAATATATATATATATATATATATATATATATATATATATATATATATACATATATATACATATATATATATATATATATATATATATATATATATATATATATATATATATATATATATATATATATATATATATATATATATATATATATATATACATATATATACATATATAAATATATATATATATATATATATATATATATATATATATATATATATATATATATAATAACAACTTGACTAAGCATCATATGATTTAAGGTTTCATGGGTCCATCTTATACGCCGACGAAACTTTACGTCGTATAGAGCTAAGTGAATTGTTATATAACAAATGTGTCGAGGGCCTCTTGGTTTTCTTCGTCCACACTCTCTCTCTATATATATACATACATACATACATACATATATATATATATATATATATATATATATATATATATATATATATATATATATACATATATATATGTATGTATGTATATATATATATATATATATATATATATATATATATATATATATATATATATATATATATATATATATATATATATATATATATATATGTATATATATATATATATATATATATATATATATATATATATATATATATATATATATATATATATATATATATATATATATATACATATATGCAAGACATCATAAATAAGAACGGAGATTTATACATCTTCAAAACTTGTTTATCACAATATTTCAATCCGACACGTGTTTCTTCTGCATAAGTGTCTTAATGCCCCTTGATGCAGCAGTTATGTGCATTTAATTGGTTCAGTTGCAGTACATGTTCAATAAAGGTAGAAATAGTAATGCAATTTTGTTGAAGGCTGTATACACGGGGGTGAATGAAGCGAGCAATACGCTTTACATATATATACATATATATATATATACATATGTATATATATATATATATATATATATATATATATATATATATATATATATTTATATATATATATATATATATATATATATATATATATATATATATATATATATATATATATATTAATGTCGTTTTTCATGTGAAACTATATATAAAAACAATATTATGTTAAATTGAGGTATTGTTTGTTCATTTTTATCAAAGTACATTGTCCTAAAATTTTACACGGGAACATTAAACAGGAACTTCGAAGTTTCAGTTAGGCAGCTAAAACGAGTGTCATGACAGCTGCCTAGCTGCCACTTTGAAATCACTAACAGCTGTTCCTAGTAAAAACTAATACATACATACATACATGATGGAGGTTATAACGAGAAATCCTAGGGATGCCCTCTGCAACACCTCATGTAGCAACCGTGTTTGCAAATTGTTCAAGTATGTTTATAGGTTACACATTTTGGTTAACCATATAATAATTGGTTTTACTTCCATCAATTACTAAAGGATAAATTCGTCAATCGAAGACATATATATCAAACAAGTATGTTATTGTCCTCACGGAGTTAATAACATTAATTTTAACTGAGGGAAAGGGAAGACAAAACAGTGTCACGTACGTACATTTCGGTCAACCAACGCTAATATGTATTTCCATACGCTTATATATATATATATATATATATATATATATATATATATATATATATATATATATATATATATATATATATATATATATATATATATATATATATATATATACATACATATATATATATATATATATATATATATATATATATATATATATATATATATATATATATATATATATATATATATACATACATATATATATATATATATATATATATATATACATATATATATATATATATATATACTGATCTTGTATCTTGGTAGGGTTATTATGCCAACATTAATAACTCTGGAATTCGCATTAAAAATCATGCAAACCAAATAAAAAATAAAAGTACAAATATATATATATATATATATATATATATATATAGTCACATTACTCTTATAATGTATATTGTCTTACAGTATATAGATTAGAACGCCAGCTGCAAGAAAGCTGTGATGCCAGATCTTACCCCAGTTGTACTGAAATCCCCTCCGTTACATTGGCGGCATTTTTCAGAAAATTCTAAAATCATTACAACTATATCCTCTTCCTTAGGAGTGGCGACTCAGAATCAAAGGTCTGTGGTTAAAAATTAAAAAAACAAAGAAGAAAAACGATCCAGGTACACATTTGTCGCACCAATGTGTGCAAATTTCATTATTTCCTTTACCGTTTTTTTTCTTCTTTTTCTTCTATACTTTTGTCTAAATATATTTATGACGTTCTCTCTATATCTGGATTCCTTTTGTCTCTCTCACACCATCTTATTGTTTTGTGTCTCTACATTTTTATATATATATATATATATATATATATATATATATATATATATATATATATATAAATGTATGTATATATATAAATATATATATATACATATATATATATGTGTATATATATATGCATGTATATATACATATATATATATGCACATACATATATATATACATATTTATATATATATATGTATGTGTATATATGTATACATATTTATATACGTATATATGTATATATATATATATATATATATATATATATATATATATATATATATATATATATATATATATATATATGTCTTATTATGCGCATGTAGTATAATAATAACTATAATATATGCCAATATCTAACTCACTGCTGTGAACTGAAGCGTGGAATAATATTTAATAATATTTATAATTACATTATTTATTATTAAATTATATATAAATAATCATACATTGCTATTGTTGTTAAGAACATTAATTTTTTTCTTGTTAATAATATATAAATAAAGTGATTCATCTCAGATTTGTTTGTTGTGGGGTTTTTTATATCATATGTGTGTGTGCATTATGTAAGTATATCTTTTTGTCTAATATATAGATAGATAGATAGATAGATAGATAGATAGATAGATAGATAGATAGACAGACATACATATATACATACTTATATACATGCGTACACATCCACCACCCACACACACACACACACACACACACACACACACACGAACATAAAAACTTAGATATGTTGTATAGCCGGCTGGAGACGATGTCTCCTGGGGCTAAACTACAGCAACATTCGTCCTAAACCAGGACTGCCATGTTATGTTGGCAAACAATCTTTACTCCTAAGGGAGTCTTGCTTTTTATGTGTGTGATTTGTGAGAGGAAATGCTTGAGTCGTGCATTTCCTTATACTTTCCTTATACTTATAAAGACACAGATCGTGTCGTATAGCCAGCTGGAGACGATGTCTCCTGGGGCTAAATTACAGCAACATTTATCCTAAATCAGGACTGCCATGCTATGTTGGCAAACAATCTTTACTCCAAAGTACTGTTGCTGAATATCTCTTCTTGTGAGATTTAAAAATAGTAATTTTCTAACACTCCCTAATTTTCCACAGGTTCATTCTTTCTACATACATACATACATACATATATACATACATACATACATACATACATACATACATACATGACCATCTTCAATCCAGTGACAAAACCAGGTAAAGACTGAGGATTGAGATGGATCAGTGGATGTTCAAGCTGTCTAACTTGTATCATCTGGTTTTCTACACCCAACGACGCTTTACTGCAGCCGCCTTCTGCTCCGTTGAGCACTAAAGGTTTCTTCCGCAGAGTTCGCCGGATCCAGTCTTCACACGCATATAAGGTTTCCGGCTAAATTTGACCACATTTTATGTCTTCTTTTTTCAGGAACAGCTTGATGTTTTGGTGAA
>NC_142939.1:64225886-64230886 GCF_046866305.1 Octopus bimaculoides
CACCTCTGACATCACAGTTTTGTTGATTAACAATTGCTCGGCACATCCCCAGACTCCCTTCATCCCAGCTGCTTGTTCTGCTGTGGTGGTATTAATGGTTTCACAATGGTCTTGGAGGAAGCGGTTTAAACGTGCTGTATATATCTTATACATTAAGTTCTGCCATGCAATTAGCCAGTAAATTTTGCAATATGGGTGGTTCTGCAGTTGGGTCTCAATTTTGTCTCTGCCAGAGTTAACCAGTGTGGTATACTACTTTTCCCAATGAAAGCTTGCTGGTACAGATTGATAAGATATGGTGGTTAGAATGTTAGCGTCATGTATCAATATCCAACAATCAAGTCTCTTCCAGGTTCTTTTCCATCCTGGAGTTTCTGGATCACAGTTGCCACCATCAATGTTGAATGTCTTGGATGTAACGCAGGAGCAATAACTTTTCCGGATTTCTTCCAGCCACAGAACATCTTTGTTAAACTCCTCTTCATTCCAGATTTTCCTTCAGACGAAGTCTATGTCTTCTCGTGACGGAGTTTCCGTGATGCTTACTGCTCTTCCTCTCAAATCTCTGTATACTGCTGCCTGGTTGCGGTTCAATTTTTTGTTTATTGTTCTTCTCTCAGTTATTCTCTTCTGATGTCGGAGTTTTTCACTGACAGCTTTTAGCTCCTGCTTGAAGGTAATCAGTTTGTAAGTAAGTGTCCCCTTTTTGCAGTCTCCAAACTTCATTTCTATCTCCTTCTTTACTTTCTGTTTGTGGGGTGTATAGTGATTTGCTTATTTGCATGCAATAAGCATCATTACATCACTGCTGGCCTTCCGTAAACCAGTTATTTTTTTCTGTCTTCAAAACCCATGATGTTACTTCGGTTTTGTTTAGTTTTGAATATCATTCATGTACTGTTTTACAGTAGTAGCCAGTGCATTTAGACAGGCGTTAATCTGCCAGTATGTGGGTTCATTACACTTGTAAATACTCATCACCAATTTCGTTAACAGCTTTTAATACCGTATCTGGTGTTTTTTACTTACTTCGGTAGAGAATACTCTCTCCTCGAGAGAGTCCTTCAAAGCCAAAGTTATTTTTTCTCCGAAAATTTCAGTAAGGGCACATTTCACCGGCATATGTATGTATGTATGTTTGTATGTATGTATGTATGTATGTACGTATGTATAAATGTGTGCATGTCTTTGTTTTTGCTTTAGTTCCTCTTTCAGACTTGACAACTGGTATGCGTTTACGTCCCCGGAAGCCATCTCACCGAAGATATCAAGATACACGTGATATACAGTAGCAATCCCGTTGCAGCAATTGCTAGGCAAGAAGGCAAAAGGACAAAATATTTTGCAAATCATAACCTGAAATCTGGGAATAATCAGCAAAACGCAGTGGAAAATAGACTTGGCCCTCGGAAGCGGAGCACCTTTGTTCATAAGTTTGCCTAATCAGAGCTGAAACTTGGTAACAACAAAATAACAACAGCATCTACATAAACCAGTATAGAAAAGAATTAATCTAATAAACGTTTGCAACAAAACAAGGAAAAATTACTTTCATGTCTTCTCACTTCACAAATACATCCACACACGCGCTCTCTTCTAACAAAATGATTTCATTTTTAATCAAGTGTCAATACTGCATTACATGAAATGTCTACTATTCGCAATATAGAATCAAACATATTTTCTCAATTTTTTTTTTCAAGCTTCCGTAATTAGTGTCCTGTATAAATAAATTAGAGAAAATTGTCGTTACATCTATGGCGGGCGAATTCAGGACTGAGACTGAATTATAATATTAGTCTACACATACATCCAGGTGTGTGTGTGTGTGTGTGTGTGTGTGTGTGTGTGTGTGTGTGTGTGTGTGTTTGCGTGTGTGTGTGTGTGTGTGTGTGTGTACGCGTGCGTGCGTTCGTGCATATATGTATGTATGTGTAGGTAAATATACATACATATATATGTCAACATAAATGTATATATATAATTGTGTACATGTATGTATATATATATATGTGTGTGTATGTGTATAGACGCAGTGATGGCTGTTTGATAAGAAGCTTGCTTCCCAACCACAAGGTTCCGGGTTCAGTCCCACTGCGTGGCTCCTTCGGCAAGGGTCTTCTACAATAGCCTCGGGCCGACGGAGGCTTTGTGAGTGGATTTGGTAGACGGAAACTGAAAGAAGCCCGTCATGTGTGTGTGCTTGTGTGTGTGTGCTTGTGTGTATGTGTGTGTGTGTGTGTGTGTGTGTGTGTGTGTGTGTATGTGTGTTTATTGCCCACCATCGCTTGACAAACGATGTTGGTGAGTTTACGCCCTCATAATGTAGCGGTCCGGCAAACGTGTCCGATAGAACATATACTAGGCTTACAAAGCATAAGTCCTGGGGTCGATTTGTTCGACTAAAAGGTGGTGCACCAGCATGGCCGCAGTCAAATGACTGAAACAAATAAAAGAATAAAAGAATATGTATGTTGGTAGGTATAGGAGAGACTGTGTGCTTGCTTCCCAACCACATGGTTCCGGGTTCAGTCCCACTATGCGGCAACTTGGGCAAGAGTCGTGTGTGTGTAATATATATATATACTCATACACACATAGATAGATAGATAGATAGATAGATAGATAGATAGATAGATAGATAGATAGATAGATAGATAGATAGACGCTTATGCATATATGCCTGGTTCAGTAAAATCCTTTTCTACTCTAGGCACAAGGCCCGAAATTTAAGGGGAGGAGACCATTCGATTAGATCGACCCCAGTACGCAACTGGTACTTAATTTTTCGACCCCCGAAAGGATGAAAGGCAAAGTCGACCTCGGCAGAATCTGAACACAGAACGTAAAGTCAGACGAAATGCCGCTAAGCATTTCGCCCGGCGTGCTAACGGTTCTGCCAGCTCGCCGCCTTGGTTCAGTAAAAAATTCTGAATAACCCGTATGTCAACCACATGAATGCTGAAGCGTTCGTTCGTCTTTAGGGCCAACTAGGGGGTTGTCGCCTTCGCCATTCTCGCTTCCTTCGCCCTTACCATCATCGCCGTCGTTGTATTAGAGGTCGGCGTAGCGGAGCAAAAGGCTGCAAATCATCTCACTGTGCTAAACCGAAATAAAAAAAGAACAAAAAAAAGAAGAAGGGATGTGGAGTGAAATATAAATATCGTTTACATCTGTAAAAATAATCAGAGCGAAGTGAAGGAGTATTATCATGTTTTGTTAACAAAACATTAGTTAATGGAAGGTTGAATCGCGCATACAGTAATGTGTACTCGTATGCGCCAGTATGTGTGCGTGTATGCGCGCGTGTGTGTGCGTGTGTGTTTGTGTATACGGGTGAGTGTGTGTGAGTGTGTACAGGTAGGTAGACGCGAAGCAAGATTTACGCAAGTATATGTGCGTGTGTGTTATTTTAGTCTTTTACTTGTTTCAGACATTTGACTGTGGCCATGTTGGAGCACCGCCTTTGGACGACCCCAGGGCTTATTCTTCGTAAGCCTAGTAGTTAATCTATCAATCTCTTATGCCGAAGCGCTAGGTGACGGAGACGTAATTACACCAACATCGGTTGTCAAGCGATGGTGGGGGAACAAAAACAGGCACACAAACATATACATATATATATATATATATATATATATATATATATATATATATATATATATATAAACATAATTAAGGGATCAGCAAACATTTGCTTCACCACATACCTTTACCCTTTTAATTGTAATATATATATATATATATATATGTATGTATGTATGTATGTATGTATACATATTTATATATATATATACATATATATAGATAGATAGATCGATAGATAGATAGATAAATAGATAGTGATAGATAATAGATAGATAGATAGATAGATAGATAGATAGATAGATAGATAGATAGATATGTATGTATGTATGTACATATTGATAGAGAGATATATATAGATGCGTATACACATACATAAACATTCATATACGTATATATATTTTTTAGATATATATACACATATATAACCGCACACGCACACGCACACACATATATATATGTGTGTATATATGTAAGTATACACAAAACTATGTATACATCTGTATATGTGTGTGTGAGCGTGTGTGTGTGCGCGTAAATTGTATGTACTGCATGTATATATGTATACATGTATGCATATAAATATATATATATATATATATATATATATATATATATATATATATATATATATATATATATATATATATAAATAAATAAATATATATTTGTATGTATTTATAGATCTATTCATATATATGTATTTATGTGTGTGTGTGTACTCTCGCGCGCCACGCACGAAGCCATTTCAACGCGTTTGCAAGTATCTAATAAAAGTAATTTTGAGTTTCTCTTCTTTTCTTGTTTCTGTTTTGTTTGTTTTGTTTGTTTCTTGTTTCTCTTTTGAAAAAAGTATGTAAAGATGGCGGGTAGAGTAGAAATACACAAGACGATACCATCACATTCCTTTGGCGCCGATCTTCCACACCTTACCATCACCTTTTCACAAAGACGAACAAGAAACAAAAAATTATATAATTCGTTGAGTAATTAAACTACCATATATTATCAAGAATAAAAAGCAATTAGTTTCCAAACGGTAAACTTGCCAATGTGATGCGGACTGTTGTAGCTGAGGGCGAACAGAAAAAATAGGTTCGCAGTTGAAAAAACATTTAAACGAAACAATGAAGTTATGCCTGTATTATTGAAGGAACTGCAGAGGTTTTTTAGCTGTTGCGTTGTTGTTTTTTTTCGGGTTTTTTTCGATATTTTTCGCTTCATTGTTCTTGTTGCTCGGTTTTTGTTGTGCTTGTGGCTGTTGATGTGAGTTTGTTCTGCTTTGTTCATTGTTTCCTTGTTTGTTGTTTCAGTTTTGTTGAAATTTCTTTTTTTTTTCGTGTTTAAATTTGTAAATGCCAAAAAAACCCTATTGTGTTGTCTCCAAAGCCAAAAAAGAAAAGCAAGTGTATGTA
>NC_142939.1:64233386-64240886 GCF_046866305.1 Octopus bimaculoides
GTGTCCCAGAATCCCATGCACAAATGACATAATTGTGTTACAAACACATTGTCGTCGCAAAAACTTGTTCACCTGTGACTTACACAACAGTGACAAGCATATTTGAGTTTGGATTTACCTCCACGTATCATTTATACATGTGCTTGTATAATCATGCATCGATACGCACCTCACTTTGGTGTACAGGCGTACAGGCGGACTGTCTCCTCTTTCTGCCTCTCATATAGCTACTATAATCTGTACTACTTTTCCTTTGATCTGAATGGGTTCATAACACATGAAGGCGCATGGCTCAGTGATTAGAGCGTCGAGCTTACGATCGTGAGGTTAGGATTTCGATCCCTGGACCGGGCTGCGTGTTGTGTTCTTGAGCAAGACACTCTACTCCTCTCATCATCCTTGTTCTGTACGACCACCACGCCCATCCGCAGCACATGCACTAGTTCCTCTGCCCACTTCTTGAATACCAAAATTTATTCCTCCGCGTGGAATTTCCTCAAAATGAACGCCGATGGTATCAGTCTACTAGTCTCGGAAGACTTGCAAAGGGCACAGGCACTACTCTTGTCGCCAAACCAATCCAGTGTGATAGATATACATATATACATACAAGCATATATATATATATATATATATATACATACATACATACATACATACATACATACATACATACATACATACATACATATATATATATACATATAGTAAGGATTATTTGCCAACATAATGTTGCAATCATGTTTGGGACGGATGTTACTGTTATTTAGCCCCCGGAAACATCGTCTCCAGCTGGCTATTCGACACACTATTTGTGTCCTTATATTTTAGGACAGGGGAGTTAAGTATCCCCACTCAGCACAAGGCAATATCTGATGACCGCGGTTTCTGGGTTATTTCTCTTCCTCAGCACAGAATAATTGCTTGGCTTGAATTCGCGCTGCTAAACACCTGTTAGAAAATATATATGATTTTTAAAGTGACGCACAGTCTCCGAACGGAGTTTCTATTTGTTAGATCAGTGACTGTGTGTCACTTTGAAAATTATATATATTTTCTAACGGAAGTTTAGTAGCCTCGTCTCTAGCCAAACGGTTATTCTGTGCTGAGGAACAGAAATAACTCAGAAACTGCTTTGTGCTGTGTGCTGATGCTAAACTCCCCTGTTCGAAAATATAAAGACACAGATAGTGTGTCGCATAGCCAGCTGGAGACAATGTTTACTGAAGCTAAATAACAGTAATGCATTTATATTTATATATGTATAAATATATATATATATATTCTTTTATTCTTTTACTTGTTTCAGTCATTTAACTGCGGCCATGCCGGAACACAGCATTTAACCAAACGAGTCGACCCCAGGACTTATTCTTTGTAAGCCTAGCACTTATCCTATCGGTCTCTTTTGCCGAACCGCTAAGGTTACGAGGACGTAAACACCCCAACATCGGTTGTCAGGCGGTGGTGGGGGACAAACACAGACACACAAATATATACATATATATATATATATATATATATATATATATATATATATACGACGAGCATCTTTCAGTTTCCGTCCACCAAATTTACTCACAAGGCTTTGGTCGACCCGTGGCTATAGTAGAAGACTCTCGCCCAAGGTACTACGCAGTGGCACTGATCCCGGGACTATGTGGTTGGTAAGAAAGCTATGTACCACACAGCCACTATATATATATACATATATATATAAATTCCGGTATTTGGCGCGCCAAAACGAAGTCTTTCGAAATATAACTCCAAATGTAATTGGTAGAACTATATACATGTTCAATCTCATATATACGGGGCAGGGGTAGATAGAGAACGAATCATGTTACAAAGCACAAGATCAAATATGAAAGAACAGCAAAGCTCGGGTGGCGTTCACAGTTAATAATGTTAGGCTGACGCTCAAAGGAGAAATTTATAAGGTAAAGGTTATAGGGTGAAAGTATAACGTTTCGGATATCGTCCTTTGTCGGATATAAAGAAAAGTGCAGGAAAGAGAGGAAAGGAAAGGAGGAAAATTGATAAGAAAAAGAGATAAGTTATCCAGGAAAAATGCACGTGCGTAACAAATAAGTTTGATTTCTGATTAACTTGAAGTGTGAGAGGTAGTTGTGGTGTTTAATAGCAAGAGAATACCTGTTGGTATATGTGAGTGTATATGTGAGAGAGAACGCGTATGTGTGACGGAACATGTGTGTATGTTTTGTATGTTTGCGTATATATATTTTTTGTGCACGCTCGCGTTTGTGTGTTACGTGTACGTGTATGTACAGGAAGTGGGAGCAGTAGGTTCTGCAGTGTGTATACATGTATCATGTGATCACCTAGTCGGCCAAACTATCGGATATTGTTATACATCGCTGGTCACATTGCGCTTCGTATCGCTTTAGCTTTCGAATATAAGCATAGTTCACAGTGGTATCGTTTCGATTCCCATAGTACTGAGTACTACATATGGAAGTAATGAACTTCGATTGAACCAATTTCAGCAAAGGCAAGACATAGTATACCACTGCCATTACTAACAAGCACCAACCAACATCAACATCATTAACAACAAAACTGGGACCGCTTCCACCACCACCACTAACATCATCACTACTACTACCCCCACCACTACTACTCCTCCCTACCCCGACTAACGGCAAAAGTGCAAGAACAAAAATATGGCTTTTGAATAGACTGTACGGATCCCTCGACTGTTGCCAAGGCAACCATATTTGAATTCCTTCTGTGCTAAACGAACTAATCTAGTGGTGGTGGTGGTGGTGGTGGTGGTGGTGGTGGTGAGGAGGGGGAGGTAAAAGTGGGTATGGGTAGTGGTGCGGAGGTGGTGGTGGTGGTGGTTGTGGTGGTGGTGGCGGCGGCGGAGGCGGCGGAGGCGGCGGAGGCGGCGGAGGCGGTGGAGGCGGTGGAGGCGGCGGAGGTGGTGGTACATTTACAAAGAATCGCAGAATTCAAAGATGTTCACTTTACTTCAACCATGATGTTGTATTCTATGATCCATTCACAATTGGTCTGCTGTGCCCATAAGCTGCATCACATCAATCTGTTTAGTTCCAAAGAGCCAATGAAGGAGCCGGCGAGATTATATGAGGGCAATAAAAGTACTAGAAATAGCAACGAATTCCTTAGATCACACCCTACAATATTAAATATTTGGAGCGTACAGTTGCTAAAGTAGTCCTTTAAACACATAAAACAATGAGACATCCACGGTTGGAATGCCCTTGATTATATAACCAAGATCAGAATTAAGCTAGGGTTAACAGTAACAAAAATAAACATTCCAACATGGCTTCATTTAGAGCAAAGAAAAGAGCGATTAGGTTTACTCTTTTACTTGTTTCAGTCATTTGACTGCGGCCATGCTGGAGCACCACTTTGTAGTCGCGCAAATCGACCCCAGGACTTATTCTTTGGAAGCCTAGTACTTATTCTATCGATCTCTTTTGCGGAACCGCTAAGTTACGGGGGCGTAAACACACCAGCATCGGTTGTCAAGCGATGTTGGGGGGGGGGACAAACATAAACGCAAACATATACACACACATACATATATATATATATATATATATATATATATATATATATATACGATGGGCTTTTTTCAGTTTCCGTCTACCAAATCCACTCACAAGGCTTTGGTCGACCCGAGGCTATAGTAGAAGACACTTGCCCAGGGTGCCACGCAGTGGGAATGAACCCGGAACCATGTGGTTGGTAAGCAAGCTACTTTTCACACAACCACTCCTGTGCCTCTTCTTCGAATTACAGCCAAATGCCTTATACGAGGGAATGTGGAAAGGTTCCTAGCTTGGGGTAAAAGAAAATACTGGAAGATCAGTTAAGATTCTATTCAAAGTATTCCTCTCCCGGATCCACGCACTTCAGTCCCTCAGTTTTTCTAATCCCTGTAAGAGAGCTCAGAAGGCTGGACCTCCAGCCAGGCCTTTCGTGGTACCCTTAAAGCCAGGAACTTTTCAGCACCCGCTGCGTATGTATATATGTGTACATGTAAGTGTGTATGTGTCCGTGTCCGTGTGCGTGTGTCCATGTCCATGTGTGTGTGTGTGTGTGTGTGTGCGTGTGTGAATGAGGGATAGTCTATATCAGTGCTCTAGAGCCTTTTTCATTTGCGGTACACTTATATTCTATTCAAAATTCGGCAATTACTCTCTTTATCTACAAAATCAGGTCTTCTAGCTTCTATTACTCTGTCAGTCTGAATGTTAAAGTCCCACAACATCTTATGTTTTTTTACTTTCTAGTACTTTACTAGGTTCATGTTCATACCATTGGTCAAATCTTAGCTTCCTACATAACTCCCTAGGTTGTCATATCTTTTCTTGCAATCTTTCTGTCCTAGCATGCTACATTCACTAATTATATATGCAACACTTTCCTCTCTTGATTTGTATTGGGAATCTACTTGGTTTTTGCCTATCTTGGCATTTATCCAATTAGTCCTTAATGCTTGATCTTGTACTGATACTAACAAACTTTCTGTCTCTCTTTTCAATCTTCCTTTCTGCAACCGTAACCATATCTCACTACTACTATTTGCTGCTACTATCTTTGGGAATCTACCATGCAAAGCCTTCTCTTGCCAGTCAGATATCAGATAATTTTTCTTCTTTTTTCTGATTTTTAACTCCATTTGACTTTTTGGTTTCCTTATGTCCTGCTATGACTCTAGCTTTATTCACTATTACCTAAATAGGAGGCTTTACCTACTCTAGCTAACACCACGCAATCTTCTACTGGTATTAATCCTCTTCCACCTTCCTTTCTACGTAAGTATAAGCTTGCTACTCCTGCCTTTGGGTGGAGTCTTCCATTCATATTGAATTCCTTCCTAGAAATTATTATCATTTTCATCATTATCATCATTATTTTCAAAACTATGCGATTCCAATTATATCAACTTTAACTGAACAACACTAACAAGAACTTGGTACAACAAAGGTCACACGTCGGAATAACAGTTTCAAAACACTCGCACAGTATCGTTATGGAAGCTCACTAAATACATAAATTAAACTGTATTTTCATTTCACAGATGCTACCCGAATTTTCCAGAAATTATTAACGATTTCATAATAAAATCAGGCAAGACGTTGATAAGTTTGAGTTTTCATAATTGAGCAAATGGCAAGTTCTTTTCAATTACGAAGTATTAGGGTTTAATTTCATCTTGCTGGAAGAATATTTCGATTAGGATTTATTAATAAATGGTCTCCAGCAATGTTTATTGATGTTATATAAATATTCATCTTAAAATTTACGCTACATTGGTTGGAAAACAATTTTTTTTATCTCACGACCAATCATGTCTTTTGAGTTGCTGATCGATTAGTTCGCCGTTTCTTCTATTTATTAAACCGAGAAAAATATTCCTATTATTGCAGGATGACATTTCTTAAGCCAGAAGGCAATTTGCTTCTTGCAATTATGGATTATGTAGAATATACAAGTACTTGCATATATATATATATATATATATATATATATATATATATATATATATATATATATATATATATATATATATATATATATATATATATATATATATATAGATACACATATACATGCACACACAACACACACACACACACGCACACACATGCACTCACACACATACACATACACACACATACACATACACACATACACACACACACGCACGCACACATACACACAGATACACACACACACACACACACACACACACACACACACATATATATATATATATATATATGTATATATGATATTTGTTTAATAACTAACATGAACATTCCAATAGACAAATGGTTGGGAAGAAATAACTCAAGTTGGACAAAGGAGGACCGAAATAAAATAAAAAAGAGGGCAACAAAGGAGAAAGTCGATTGGGTGGGATGGGAGACTTGGTGAGGTAAGTTTGGATGGTGGGGGTTAGTTTTATGATTTACGGAGGGAAGGGGGAAGAGGAGGAGGAGGAGGAGGAGGAGGAGGAGGAGAAGAAGAAGAAGAAGAAGAAGAAGAAGAAGAAGAAGAAGAAGAAGAAGAAGAAGAAGAAGAAGAAGAGGAAGAAGAAGAAGAAGCTAATGACAGAAAGCAAAAAGAATCGCTGTGAAGAAATATGGTGTGGAATAGAGAGAGAGAGAGAGAGAGAGAGAGAGAGAGAAAGAGAGAGAGAAAGAGAGAGAGAAAGAGAGAGAGAAAGAGAGAGAGAAAGAGAGAGAGAAAGAGATAGAGAAAGAGAGAGGGAGGGAGGGAGAGAGAGAGAGAGAGAGGGAAAGAGAGAGAAGAAATGTGCTAAGATTAGAAAGTCAGACATTCACAAAAGCTTGTTTCTTCTAATGAAAATTTACCGCTTCTGTGATTTTGTAAAGCGTTTTTCTTTAACAACGAAAATATCTAGGAGTTGCCATTTTAAATAGAAAAGCATAGAGAATAAAGAGATTCTCGGTCGATAAACTATGTCCCAGTAAAGTTCTGAGTTCAACGAAATACCCTGTACTCAACCCAGAAAATCTATATTTACTCTACTAGTCTAAATGAGAAATCCTTATTAATATTATTTAGGTGCGATTTAATCGACTTAGCCCCTTTTCCCCGCAAATTGCTGGCTTGTGCCAAAATTTGAACTCAATATTAATTATGCGTAATGGCGGTGAGCTGTCAAGATTTTTAGCACGCCAGGCAAAATGATTTAGCGATATTTCGTCGGTCTCTACGTTTTGGGTTCACATTCCACCGAAGTCGATTTTCGGGGTCAATAAAATAAGTACCAGTTGCACTATATAATTGACTTAGCCCCTCTCCCGGAATTGCTGGCCTTATGCCAAAATTTGAAACCAGTATAAATGGGCACGTTCATATCGTATAAGAAGGGTAAATTCGCGTTTTCCATTTTTTTAGTTAATTTTATATATCAAATAATTATCATAAAATGATAATTAATTCTAAGGCGGCGACATTAGCACAATAGTTAGCACATCTGGCAAAATACTTACCGGCGTTTCGTGCGCCTATACGTTCCAAGGTTCAAATTCCGCCATGGTCCACATTGCCTTTCATCTTTTTGTGGTCGGTCAAATAGGCGATAGTTGAGCACTGAAATCGATGTAACCAACTACACCCCTAACCCGAAATTGGTGTCCTTTTGTCCAAATTTGAAACCAATATAGGGATATTTGATTCAACAATAACCACAAGTCAAGAAATTTTTGACGAAAAAGGATTTAATCGATTACATTCATTGGTACTTTATTTTATCGACTCCAGAGAAATAAAAAACAAAGTTGGCCTCGTCAGAACTGAAACTCAGATCGTATAAAAATTCTGGAGTAAATGCCGCAAAACAGTTTCTCCGGCACTCAAACGATTCTGTCAATCCACTGCCTAAACGGTTTATCTATTCTGTATGCATTTAAAACGTTTGTTTGATTTATCTTTTGATGTTTCGTGTCACTCGAGTCTTCTCGGTTC
>NC_142939.1:64250886-64253386 GCF_046866305.1 Octopus bimaculoides
ATTATATATATGTGTGTGTTTGTGTGTGTGTGTGTGTACGTGCGTACATACATACATACATACATACATACATACATTGTGTATGTACATACATGCATACACACACACACGTACGCATGTATACATGTGTAGAGGTGCGTGGCTTAGTTTTTAGAAATGCCGCATTCATGAAAGGAAGATTGTGGTTTCGACTTCTCGACCGGTCGATGTGTTGTGTTCTTGAGCAAACCATCTCACCTTGCCGTAGTTCACTAATCTAGCAAAAGTAATTGATTCTACCAAGGACCGTCGACCCGCAGGGGGAAAATATTTATCGACATCCTCCCACCTCCACCCAAACCACACAGAATCTGGGGAATCGGCCTTATGAGTTTATGGATCAGGAAGGACCTTTGACTTTTGTTTTGTTTCAAGTATGTATGTAAGTATGTATGTACGTGTGTAGGTACCTATATAAATATGGAGCCTCTACTGCAGTTGAGAACGGCGTTTCAAGACGATCCATTTTCGCAGCTTCCGACGCATCCTAAACATCAAATGAAGTGACCAAGTCACGAACAGTGACTTAGTACAAATTCCCCAGAACATATGCTTCACATCTCAAGGAAGGGGATCAGAAAAGACCTACTATACGTAACGGAAAGCAGTAAGTGACGTTAGGACTGACTTCCTTTTAGCGATGTCTTCAAGTGTGCCATGTGAAACCCTTGCACGTGGACGTCGTGAAGTGGGCTGATATTGCAAGCAAATACTTTCTCAGCAGGGCAAAATTAAACAAGGTTATAAAAAAGGGAAAAGAAAAGGCTGAGGTTTGCTGCTGAAGGAAAAAGTACATGACGAGAAAAACAGAAGGACATTACTAAACGACAACACCTTCAAATACAGTTGCTAAAGCCAAGACAATCGCACGCGTATGTGATCACACAGCCAAAATACACCTTGCTATACCAATACAAACTGAAGTAACACTTCTGAACTTAACAAATGTCACAGTACAAAGTATGTATGCATGTATAATATATATATATATATATATATATATACATATATATATATGGACATGCATATATACATATATACATAAATTATATATAGACATATATATATATACATAGATAAATATATGCATGTTCGTATTTGTATATATGTGCGTGTGTGTGTAAATATGTATGTGTGCAATTGTCAATGCGTAAATATGTATGTACACACATATATATATTTAATAATACATATATACACTTATATATATATATACATATACATCCATTCATATATATATATATATATATGTATATATGCGTGTGTGTGTGAGTGTATGTGTGTGTGTATAAGGTATGTATATATATAAACAAATATATATATATATATAAATAGAACGCACAAATACATATATATATATAAATAGAATATGTGTGTTTATACACATATACAGAGACGTATATCGGTGTGATATATATATATATACATATATATATACATATACATATATATATATATATATATATATATATATATATATATATATATATATATATATATATATATATATATACATGCATACATACGTATATATATATATATATATATATATATATATACATATATATATATATATATATATATATATATACATGCATACATACGTATATATATATATATATATATATATATATATATATATATATATATATATGCTTATACACACACAGAGAAACACAGATACGCACACACATCACTGTTACGTAGTAAGTTCCATTTCTCCCCTTCGCAAGTGCAAATTTTTTTACGCACGCGCGCACGAACACGTATACGCACACTCAAACTCAACTTGCACACACACACACATACACACGCTCATGTTGAACCTGCAAGGAGGAGAAATGAAACTTCATACATAATGTATGATTACATATACACATAACTATATACAGATATATGCATATATGTATGCATATATAAGTATGAGACCAGTGATATATACCTACATATATACATATGCATAAACAATGGTATATATATATATATATATATATATATATATATATATATATATATATATATATATATATATATATATATATGTATATACATATGTATATATATATATATATATACATATATATATGCATATATATAGTATATATTTGTATATATATATACATATATACATATGCATACATATATATTATATACATACATGCATATATATATGTGTGTATATATATATACATCTATAGATAGATACATACTCACATACATATATATGTACGTGTGTGTATATATATACATATATAGATAGATACATACTCACATACATATATACACATACATATACTTATGTATATAAATGCACATGCATATATATATACATATATAAATATATGAATATATGTGCATATATATATGTATATATGTATAAGTGTATATATATGTATATATATGTATATATGTATGTGTATACATATGCATATATATATATATATGTATATATATGTATATA
>NC_142939.1:64258386-64285886 GCF_046866305.1 Octopus bimaculoides
ACAAGTGACTTTTACTATGGCCCCGGACCGACCAATGCCTTGTATGTGAATTTGGTAGACAGAAACTGTGAGGAAGCCCGCCATATATATATTGTGTGTGGTTGTGTCTGTGTGCTAGTGTCTGCGTTTGTACCCACACCTTTGATTGAAAATAGGTGTTGGTTTGTTTATGCCCCCATAACTAGCCGCAAAAAGCGGGACCGATTGAATAAGCGCCAGGATTTAAAATTTTTTTTTAAATAAGTACTGGTATTGATTTGCTCGACTAAAACCCTTCAGGGCAATGCCACAGCATGGCCGGAATCCAGTTACTGCAACAAGTAAAAGATAAAATATAAAAAAAGAGAAAAACAGGGGGAAACAAAAGATGTGTAGCGAATGTAGAAAGAAAAAACGATGACTGTATTTGTGTAATTGACAAATGGGAACAAACACAAACATCACGTGATATGAAAAGGGCCGGCATGGCTGTGTGGTAAGAAGCTTACTTACCAACCATACGATTTTGGGTTCAGTCACTGCGTGGCACCTTGGGCAAGTGTCTTTTACTATAGCCTCGGGCCGATCAAAGACTTGTGAGTGGATTTGGTAGACAGAAACTGAAAGGCGGCGAGCTGGCAGAATCGTTAGCACGCCGGACGAAATGCCTAGCGGTATTTCGTCTGCCGCTACGTTCTGAGTTCAAATTCCACCGAGGCCGCTTTAGCCTTTCATCCTTTCAGGGGCGATTAAATAAGTACCAGTTACGCACTGGGGTCGATGTAATCGACTTAATCCCTCTGTCTGTCCTTGTTTGTCCCGTTTATGTTTAGCCCCTTGTGGGCAATAACGAAATAAGAAACTGAAAGATGCTCATCGTGTACATATTTATATATATATATATGTGTGTGTGTGTGTGTGTGTGTGTGTGTGTGTATGTATTTGTGTGTGTGTCTTTGTGTCTCTTTGTATCTGTGTTTGTCCCCCCACCCCCACCCAGTATCCCTTGACAACCGACGTTGGTGTGTTTATGTCTCGGTAAATTAGCGGTTCGGGAAAAGAGACCGATTGTATAAGTATTAGGTTTACAAAGAATATGTCCTGGGATCGATTTCTTCGACTAGAAAACCATTTAAGGCGGTGCGCCAGCATGGCCACAATCAAATGACTAAAACAAGTAAAAGAGTAAAAGCGTAAAACTACAATAGGTTTTTTCTGGTTTTCTACCATCAAACGTTCTACCGGGTCGAACGCTTCAGGCACAAGGCCTGAAATTTGGGTGAAAGGTACTAGTCGATTACATCAACCCTAGTGCGTAACTCGTACTTAATTCATCGACTCCCGGAAGGATTAAAGCGACCTCGACAGAATTTGAACTCAGAACGTGAATACGAACAAAATGCAGCTAAGCATTTTGCCCGGTGTGCAAACGATTCTGCCAGCTCGCCTTATAGTAATAAATAGATTAATAATAATAATAATAATAATAATAATAATAATAATAATAATAATAATAACAATCCTTTCTATTATAGGTGCAAGGCCTGCAATATCGGAGGAGCGGACTACTTGATTACATCGACTCCAGTCTTTAAATGATATTTATTTCATCGACCCAGGAAAGGTGAAAAGTAAACTCGACCTCGGTTGAATTTGAACTTAGAACGTAAAGATCTAGACAAAATGCCGCTATAAAACTTTCCGGCGCAGTAGCCATTCTGCCGGTTTGCTTCCGTCTAAGTAAGAATGATAACGCAAAGCATTTTGGTCCGGAATTCTGCAGATTCAGCCCATATATTACAATTTCAAATTTAATAAGGTTTTCTGATAAAGGAAGTGCGCAAATTTAGGGATAGATGTAGAGGAGAGTTTATATATCAACCTCAGTAAATTACTGGGTATATATATTTATCGGACCCTGGAAAGATGAGGAGTAAATTCGACACCGACAGCATATGAAGGTTTTGGGATTAAGATTAATGCGACAAAGCATTCTAGTTGACCGCAGTATACCGTTAGTACCTATTTTATCGACTCTTCAATGGATGGCAATAACAGCCCGCAACACTCACAGGAACACGCACAAATATATATAGACATGTGTGCATGTGTGTGTGTGTGTGTGTGTGTGTGTGTATAAATATATGCATATGTATATAAATATGTGTAAATATATATATGTGTGTGTATATAGATATATGCATATATATATACATATTTCTTTATTGCCCATAGGAGGCTAAACATAGAGGGGACAAACAGGGACAGACAAAGGGATTAAGTCGATTACATTGAGCCCAGTGCGTAACTGGTGCTTATCTAACCCGAAAGGATGAAAGGCTAAGTCGACCTCATATATATACATATATATATATATATATATATATATATATATATATATATATATATATATATATATATATATATATATATATATATATATATGTGTGTGTGTGTGTGTGTGTGTGTGTGTGTGTGTATAACAAATAAAAGGGTAAAGGATTATTAATTTATTAATAAATTAATTATTAATAATTTTTACCAAGCCCTTCGGTATATAAACACCATTATCGGTGAAGAACTTATTTAAAATTTCTTATACATCTATAAACATAATGTTGGAGTTTTAGCACTTTAGCTGCTATTTCTGAACTTCGGTATGTGGTGAAGCAACTGTGGCTGATCCCTTAATTATGTTTGTTTATATATATATATATATATATATATATATATATATATATATATATATATATATATATATAGATATATATATATATATATCGGTTACCTTTGATGGGCGCAAGGTAAGATCGGCCGTAAGGAACATTTAATATTGTACACTTCGGATAACGTGTGTGTGTGTGTGTGTGTGTGTGTGTACTGCTGGATAGCATTATAGTTATTACCAGTACCATCATTATCATCACCATCATCATCATTTAATACAGTAGTAGTAGTAGTAGTAGTAGTAGTAGTAGTGTTATAGGTATTGAATTTATGAATGACGTCAGTTTTCGGAGCTCGTGAATTTCACAGAAAGTATTGAATTACTTCACAAACTGATATTCTACCTTTGTGAGTGTGTGTGTGTGTGTGTGGTGTGCTCGCGCTCACACGCGATGTTTTTCGTGAGGGCCGTTGAGTACAGCAATGAAAAGTCTTCATTATTTTCTTCCCACTGTTAGAGGGGAAAGGAAAAATTCTAGATTTTCAATTTTTTACTGTCAGATAATTTTTTAGTAATGTTTGTATACATAGCATCCACCAAGATGGAGGAAGCAGGAGGTTCTCTCACAAAAATGGTAGCAACATTTACGCCATATTAAAGAAAGCAACATTTATGCCAAAAAGAAAATTCTTGCAGTAATAAAAAGAAATGAGCTTCGTGACAAAAATAGACATTTGCATTCTGATGCATGTAGCGACAATTAGAATTTTTAAAACAGTTTTGCTAGCATAGCCAACCGGAAAGAACAGCTGGACATGAGATCATGAGAAAATATATAATAGGAGAGGATGAAATATCCAGTGATCTTCTCTGGAATCGCACACATGAATACACAGGTACGAAGAGACCGAGAAGAGAAATATTGATCAACTTGAGTAGGACTCTGGATATCAGATTAAAAATATGAAGGCGGTTATGCAAGAACGGAACACTTGGCGTAGAATAGTTGCATTAGTGCTGGCAAGTCACTCGACTGGATAGATAGATAGATAGATAGATAGATAGATAGATAGATAGATAGATAGATAGATAGATAGATAGGGGAGGCATTTTGCATGCGATAGTACCGCTTTGTTTGAGTAATACGTATCAAGAAACAGGCCAATCGGAAAGTAGTGTGCCCACATTCCTCTGCCTTAGCAAAATTAACACGAGGTTTTTATGAAACCACAAAAGTACAGTTGGAAGAATCTGCGGCCTGTATTTTGAAAGGTTATTTTCCATTGAGCAGAATAAGCCATATGGAATTATTGTCTTGTCTTTAATACTGAGGCCGAGATGAAGTGAAAGATTGTTGTTGTTGTTGTTGTTGGTGGTGGTGGTGGTGATGGTGTTTTTGTTGATGGCTATGATGAGGATGATGATGATGTTGCGGTTGCTGTCGTTATTGTATTTTAATTCAATAAAAAAAACATTGCATTAAGAGAATCGTTAAAGTGCCGAAAAAAATGATTTGCAGTATTTAATTGCAACTCTCAACGTTTCGAGTTCAAATCCGACCGAGCTCAATTCTACTTCAGTTTTCATTCCTCTTCAAATTGGGTGGGTGTCAAAGAAATAATGTAGTAGTTCAATTTCTAGGGAACCATTTACTAGTCTGCCGATTTATCCCATCATGCAACGGGCTAGCTTAGTAGCGGAAGTCACTCTAACACTGCGGGACTCAAGTGACATGTATTGGAATAAATACATTGCAATTACATCAATTTTTTCCGTTGGTCACACATCTATCGTTAACACACACACACACAGCACAGACAAAACATAGACACATTATCATTTGCACAAACATGTATATACATACATATTTAACTCGACAGCTGTTTCTGGGAGCTTGGAATTACATAATAGTTGTAATGTTCATAATTAGCAGACAGAATGTGCAAAAAATCATGGATATGTTCAACTAGTAGATGGATCTATTGAGACATGACCGCAATACAGGCATCCTTTCATCTGCTGATTATGTGTTTATACATACATACATACATACAAACATACATACATACATACATACATTTTTCTTTCTTTAAAGCGAACCCTATTAAAACTATTAACACAAAAGAAAAAGAAAATATTTTAATTTATCAACTAGCAACAATAAAATCACAGATTTTGCCCCCAAAATGATAATCTTCACAGCTGCCAATAAAATATTATAGCTGACGGCAATCTGTCTCTGCGGAACTTCATACACATAAAAAAATTTCAAGGTTTTGTTGTTGTTCTTCTTCTTCTTCTTCATCGTCGTCTTCATCGTCTTCTTTCTTTCTTTCTTCTTTTTTTCTTTACTTGTCTGAAGTTTATTTAGCTGCGGAATAATAATCCAAAGAAAATAAGATCAAGATTTTCGATGAGAATTTACATTCGCCATTTTGCTAACGCAAGTCTTTGTTGTTGTTTTTTTTATTTCCTTTTTATTTATTTATTTATTTATTGTTCTCTTTCTTTTAAAGGAAAAAGATAAATCTTTGAAGTTTAGTATCACGTGTAGTTAATAGTTACAACTGGTGTTCTCGAAGTCTATGGGTTGTAAAGTCACCTTTGTGTCGTAATGAGCTGGGGCTGACAAGAAACAACCTATTGTGCCAACCGTGACTGCTAGGCTAAATAAATAGAGAAGTACTCGATCAACGACCATCGCTACATAGGCCCAATCACGTACAACCTGGAAATATATGAGAGAATACATGTAAATAATTGTGAACATAACAGAACGGAGGAGTTAAACAACAATAACAACAATTATAATAATGCTTTCTATTAAAGGCTCAAGGCGGAGGGGACTAGTCGATTACATCGACACCAGTATTTAACTGGTGCTTAATTCATCAATCCCGAAAGAATGAAAGGCAAAGTCAATCTCGGCCGAATTTGAACTCAGAGCGTAAGGACGGAGAAATGCCAGCTCGCCGCCTTAACAGAACAGTAAATATAATTATAATACCGGAAGTCAATGAAAGAGATTCTGAATCATCGATGCATGTATACCTTAATGTTTTAACCAAAATTAAGACCATATGTAAATCATATTTATCAATCACGTTATGAAAAGCAAACATGTGTGCTTAAACTAGAATATTCCTCGCTATTATAGCTTTATGGACTACGAGTTCACCGTAATATATATATATATATATATATATATATATATATATATATATATATATATATATATATATATATACATAGATAGATAGATAGATAGATAGATAGATAGATAGATAGATAGATAGATAGATAGATAGGGAAAGACTAGAACTCCGTCGCATACGATGACGGATTTTCCAGTTGATCCGATAAACGGAACAGCTTGCCCGCGAAATTAACGTGCTAGTACCATTAACGTGTTTTTCTGGGAGATTCCGTGTCACACAGAATGTGACAACACTGACCGTTTGAATTATAGGTACAACTCGTTTTGTGTTGTACTTTGAGCAAAACACTTTATTTCATGTTGCTCCAGTCCGCTCAGCTAGCAAAACAGTCTTGTCACATCTTGTGTCACGCTGAATCTCCCTGAAAACTATGTTAAGAGTACGTGTGTTTGTTGAGCGCTCAACAACCTAGACACTAATTTTATAAGCAGACTGTTCCATTGATCGAACCAACTGGAACGTTCGTTTTCGTTACCGACAAAGAGCCAGGCCAAATCACTGTGTTATAATTAATCATTTCTCGTGAAGAAACCCCGCTTTGTGGTTATTCGATTTGCTAGGAATAATAAATAAAATTTCTTCAAATCACACTCTATCATCTCTAGAAAATAATGGAACTTCTATAATAACAAAATCGAAATTCTGTCTTTCCGTCTGGGACCTCTGTATCTCAATTTACAATTGCTCTATATAGACATATTATACCTTTTTGGAATCAGAATGATCCCAGGATTGAATATCTGCTCTTCATTTAGTTCTTGAGCATGCAGCATTGGGATCTGATTTAAAACACTTGGGTTGCTATTTGTAGCAGGTGAAGCTTGACTGATTCACGCCATCTTGGTTGGCGTTTGTCAGATGACGCCAGAGATCAAGGGGGAGATAAATGAAATTCGCTTCATTAATTTTACGTCGGGATAAGAACTCTGAGACAAATTGGTCAACAGTTTGGATTCAACTAGGGACTGAAACAATAGAATGGTTGCATTACAGAATTGATTGGCATCCGTCCTTAACCTCCGATCAATACAGTCACCATAAACGTATTATAGTAATGCTATTTAGCTCTCTTTAGTTTGGGGCCGCAGGATCAATTAGCCCTCCGCAGGTGCTAGCTGAAAAGTCCGCACGGAGTGGCGGCTTTTAAGCTAGTTCGATAATAATGTCGTATACGTAATACATTTAAATATAGAATCAGGACACCTGGATCAGGACCATCCTGAGACTAAACAACATATAATCAGCCACTAGTAAATAATTAACTCACCTGTTCATCTTCGTTTGATTCCTTCATATGGTTTGCAATATATTTGATGTTATCTATAATATCTTTGACGACTTTTACGTCTTTACTGGAGCCATAATGAACTGGTTTTTCCACTTGGCAACCGGATGGTTCCAGTTCTTCGGTCGGATGTCGATTGCGCATGTTTTCGTACGTATGTACGTCGCTTCTTAATAACGTTGAAGTATTGGAATCTAATGTCAGTTCGCGAACTTCCATTCCGTTCATTGTTCTTACAGCCACTTTACCAATTTCAACGAGAGGTCGATCGTTGATGTCCGGCCGTTTCATCCAGAGGTAAGGAGGGAGTTTTTCGAGTAAATAATAACGTACCCAGTTCGACATAGAGTGAGTGGTCGGTTTGCGGTAATTAATGTTAAGTACGTAAACAGTCAAAAATAAAGAAGCTGTCACCATAAACATGGTGAACATTAAATACTTGCCAATGAGTGGGATGACAAGAGAAGTGGGTGGAATTATATCAGCTAGAAGCAAAAAGAACACAGAAAGTGCTAGTAAAACAGAAATGGACAATGTGATTTTCTCACCGCTAACTGACGGGAGATAAAACACAAGCACTGTTAATAGTGAAATCGAAACACAAGGAGCAATTAGATTCAGTGTGTAGAATAACGGTTTTCTTCTAAGTAACAGGTTGAATCTGATATCAATATAAGATTCAGGACAACATGGATAAGACGCGATTTTCCTAACAGCGTAAACGTCGAGTATGTCCCATTCAACGTTCTGCTGGTAACCTTTTAAGTCGATTCCCATGTAATTGACAATATCTCCGTTTGATTTGTTTGTCCCTTGTTCGTGACAGATGTGGACTAAATCAACTTCCAGACCATTGTAGGTCCAGGAACCGAATCGCATCATACATTTCTGGATATCAAATGGGAAGTATTCAACATCAATTGGACAGTATGTTTTATAAATTGCTGGAGGTTCCCAAGAGATTTTGCCGTTGAAATATACTGTGGCCTTCGTTGCTGTCATCGTTATGACAAAGTCACCATCTGCACTGAAAATGGAATGTAAAGGCTTGTAAGAGAAAACAGAAACCTAGCAAGAGATGAAGATAATGAGATGAAATGAGAAATTATAAAAAAATAATGTGTTAGTATGGTAAATTTGCTTTCCAACCACATGGTTCCGTGTTCAATCCCACTTCGTGGTACCTTAGGCAAGTCTCTTCTACTATACCCTTGGGCCGACCAAAGCCTTGTGAGTGAATTTGGTAGACAATAACTAAAAAAAAGTCCATCGCATATATGTGTGCGTATATATATACACACACACACACACACACATGAGGAATAGGATCGTTGTAATTCTGTTTGAACCCAAAGCGTAAAGATGGACGAAATACTGCTATACACTTTGTCTGGCAAGCTAAGGATACCACCAGCTCACCGTCTTTATAATGGTTTCAAATTCTAGCACAAAGCCAGCAATTTTGAGTGAAGGAGTAAACTGATTTCTTCAACATTTAACTGGCACTTTTACTTTATCAAGGATGGACAGCAAAGCCTACTTCGGCAGCGCTAGTAGAATTACTGCAAAGCATTTTGGTCGACGCACTAAATTTCAAGAATATATTGATATCAGGAGTGTATGATTTGAAGGAAATCGTCAATATATTAAGAAAGACTAACGACCATCTACGAGTCTCCTTTGTTGTCACCAAATACTTTTTGTTTCTTTTTAATTTATTTATTTCATTTATTTATTCATTATCATTATCATTATCATTATTGTCATTATTATTATTATTGCACCAAGGCGGCGAGCTGGCAGAATCGTTAGCACGCCGGGCGAAATGCTTAGCCGTATTTCGTCTGCTGCTACGTTCAAATTCCGCCGAGATAGACTTTGCCTTTCATCCTTCCGGGGTCAATAAATTAAGTACTATATATATACACATACACACACAATGAAACACACATATACATGTAGGTATGTGTGTGTATGTGTGTGTTTGTGTATACAACGGGCTTCTTTCAGTTTCCGTCAACCAAATCTATTCACAAGGCTTTTATCGGCCCAGTGCTACAGAGAAGAAGACATTTGCCATAGATATCACATTGTGGGACTGAACACGGAGCCATATGGTTGTAAGGTAAATTTCTTACCACACAACCACGCCAAAAGACAAAAAAAAAATTCAACACAAATCAATTGATACTATTATTTTGTAAATTAAACCTTAACGCCATATTGACAAAAACATATGCGCCATGTTGCATGAATCTATGAATAATTAATTGTACAGAATGGAACCTATTTTCTCATTACAAAACAATATTTACAACCTCACTGACAGCAGACAAATGGATGAAATGAAGAGAATGAAGAGGTTCCATTTTGTCTGATCGAAGATTAAAAAAGAAAAGAATTCTTTAAATGAATCCAGCTTACTTATTATAGAGAACAATATCAGGCCTCCAGAGAGAGTCTGATGGGATTTTGATGTGTTTGACATTTCCAAATTCTTTGGGATCCCATGATAGTCTTTTGTCGAACCATTCCTACAATTAAGAAAGAATATGGTAATTAGTATATGGAGTGACATAGAGAAATGCGTTGGTTTATTCGAAAATATTTGTTGAACTTTTCTTCAAACACGCGCGCGCATATATATGTGTGTGTGTGTGTGTGTGTGTGTGTGTGTGTGTGTTTGTGTATGCATGTATGTATGTATGTATATTTCCCGTCCGTTAAGTTTTCGTCTAGCTTCCCGTCTGGTCGGCTTTCGTCAAACTTCTTTTCCTTGTATACTTTCTGTTCAACTCTTGATATATACACACACACACACACACAAACGCACAAGCACGCACACACACATACATACAAATATAAATATGTATATGTATAACAGATAGTTAGATAAGTAAATAGATAGGTAGATAGATAGATAGATAGATAGATAGATAGATAGATAGATAGATAGATAGGTAGGTAGGTAGGTAGGTAGGTAGGTAGGTAGCTAGGTAGATATGTATGCATATATGTGTGTGTGTATATATATGTATATATACATACGTATGTATCTATATTTATATACATGAATATATATATATATATATTTATATATATATATATATATATATATATATATATATATATATATATATATATATATATATATATATACGTATGTAACTATATATATATATATATATATATATATATATATATATATATATATATATATATATATATATATATATATATATATATATATATATACGAACTCTACTTTCCATCTTTATCATCTAAGCCGTTCCGCCATCACAACCCCAGCGAAGAAAACAGTGGGCGATACGTTTGTGAAGCATTGTGGATGAAGAGGAAACCGGAAGTGCATTCTGAATGATTATAACAGCAAAAGGAATTCCACTAATGGCATCTATTAGATCAGACGATGATGCGACTACCAAATATAAAATTAAATCTTTATGGAACGCTGAATCTCGAAGAAGATAGAGCTATAAATATTAGCTTGTAAATAGTGGGTTAAAAGGTTTCCTCTGGGACGCGAACCCACATCTGGAAACATGACAACCTTTTTACTATCTAAAAGATTTTTAATCTGATATTTGATGCTATCATATATAGCTTTATTTGCTTCGAGATTCACAGTTCCACAATAGGCTTATTTCACATTCTCGAAGCTTCCAAATTCTTATGAAGTCGATAATATAAAACTAAACAGTTCCGGTTTATATTCTTTTATTATTTCTTTCAAGACAAGAAAACGAGAAATTGTTTTAAGACATTATTTTAAAGAATGTAAATTATAATAACTTACGTGCTTTAACCAAACACTTGTGGTCATTACTTGATTTTTGGCATCCTATAAAAATTTTAAAAATGATAATAATAATAATAATAATAATAATAATAATAATAATAATAATAATAACGATTCGATTGTAAAAGTTATTTTATTGTTTAAACGATATTTCGATAATAAGCCTGTCTTTGTCGAGTTCAAAATAAAAAGTGATAATAATAATAACAATAATAATAATAATAATAATAATAATAATAATAATAATAATAATAATAATAATAATAATAATGTCCCGGATGCAGTACCAGGCAGTGGCTCTCACAGATTCTCATTGTAACTGATTGGAAGTGTTATCATGTACATTGTTTTGTCTTGGTATAAAAGAAGGTCACAGTAAATATTTTGCTCAATACCACAGATTTGCTTGACAGCTGTTTTGACCTTAACCAATTGAGCATGTCCCTTCGTGGCTGACGATATGTGCATCTCTGATCACGAGCAGAAATAGTGGGGGAGTATCATAGCCATGTGTTGAAAGGAATTCTTTGGAGTTTAGATAAACCACCTTTGGAAACATGGGTGTTTCATTCGACATTTTTAAACAACCATTATTTAAGGTTCATTTGAACGGGATGGGCTACTCGACCTGAAGAAAATTCTAGCTGGGCCCTCCTGCAAGGTCATTCGCTGTTTATCTTGAAATGATATTTCCATGTCGCGCACATACGGTTGTGATACATGTGCCTGGTGTACCCTTATCAGACGGGTAGTCATGATGGGTATAATGGGCTTCGTATATTTTACCCCAGTATCACTTTGATGGCATGCACTACTCTCTCACTCAATAATAATAATAATAATAATAATATCACTTTCCAGTACATACAGACTGAACCATCAAAGCTAACAAACCGGATATTGTTGTGAAAGACCAAAACAATAAAGTCTGTTTATTGATCGACTTGATTATTCCGTGAAATCATAATAACTCGGCAAAAGAATTTGACAAGCTCAGAAAATATAAAGATTTGCTCATTGAAAAAAAAAATCGAAAAAAAACAAAAAAAAACATGACCTCTCAAGACGGTTGCAATACCAGTGATTGTAGGGGCACTTGGAATGTTCAAAAAGGAACTGAAAATGATCTATGCAAGAAGCGCAAAATGTGAGGGAAATCACAAGGACAAACTATTTGTACGAGGATTTACATAAAGGATGCAGAGGGAGAAATGAAAAAAGACAGTGAAATGCGATAAAAGTATACAAAGTATGGGATAACATGAATGACACAGCTCTTCTGGTACAGGAGGGGCAATCAAGGGATTTCACTGATTAAGGATCACCCTGACCTTCAAAGGTATGATCCCCCTCTCTCCTGCCCTCTAATCTACAGGCACATATTTAGAGTAAAGTTATTCACTTGAACCATTTTTCCCACAGTCTCCCATTTTTTCCCAAATTCACCAGGAGGCAGCACTTTCCCTCTCCTACTTCACTTTCCTTTCCAAAAGGAACTTGAAGAAATCGATGAGTGCTTGATCGAAGAGGAAAGAGGAAAGTGGTGTCTTTTCTGTATCCTTTCAGCCTCGTCCACCTAAAAATTTCTTTCGCCATAGGCACCAGACTAATATGAGCCACTTCTTTCCAGAAAGAATTTCCGTGGGGCCGACACCCCTACCTAGGGAAAAAAAACAAATTACAGAAGCCTCAATGACAATTGAAAGCCACCAATATCTGGGAAGGGAAGGCCTTTCAGGGAAAGACAGCCCAGAGTCAAGAACGGAGAAGAAAAATTGTCGATGGCCTATGCTACATAGGGAGGGAAGAGCTGAACGAAGTAATGTGGACCTTAGCTCCCTGCATATAGAGAAAAAACAGACAAGTTGGTCACAGCTGGCACATTGTTGACAATTGATCTTAATTATAGTTGACCTCTCGAGCTAAAGAACAGCTACGACAATAACACAACTACACGTACACATATATATAGAGGGAGAGACGCACACATAAACTCACACATCCATAGACGCCCCCATACATTGTCAAACACATACACGGGCTGACACACAGACAGAATATAACCCGTGGCACACCCTGTCATGCATAAACATGTCAGATTTATAACACTTGAAGAAATGAGATTGCATAACAGCGGGGAACCGGTGCTGTATTGTTTATTCTCTGTTACTATTTATGGAACTCCAAGGGTGGCAAGGTGGCAGAACCGTTAGCACGCCGGGCGAAATGCTTAGCGGCATTTCGTCTGTCTTTGCGTTCTGAGTTCGAATTCCGCCGACGTTTACTTTGCCTTTTATTCTTTCAGGGTTGATAAATTAAGTACCAGTTGTGTACTGGGGTCGATCTAATCGACTGGTCCCCTCCCCCAAAATTTTTATCCTTGTGCCTAGAGTAGAAAAGAATGAAGAATCGTTAGCATGCCGGACAAAATGGTCAGAAGCATTTCGTCCGTCTTGCCTTTCATCGTTTTGCGGTCAATGAAATAAGTACCAGTTATGCACTGGGGATCGGTTTAAACTACTTAGATCCCCGAATTTGCTGATCTTGCGCCAAAATTCGAAGCTATTATTATTGTTGTTATTAAGGCGGTGAGCTAACAGAATCGATAGTACAGCGGAATTACGTCTGTCTCCATGTTCTGAGTTCAAATTCCGCCGAGGTCGACTTCGACTTTTATCCTTCGGGGTTCAATAAAATAAGTACCAGTTGAGTACCGGGGTCGATGTACTCGACTATACCCCACCCCCATATTTCAAGCCTTGTGCCTTAAGTAGAAAGGATTATTATTATTATTATTATTACTACTACTACTACTATTATTTTTATTATTATCATTATTATTATAATTATTTATTATTATTATCATCATCATCATCATTATTATTATTATTATTATTATTATTATTATTTTTATTATTATTATTAATATAGAAAGGATTGAGGTAACTCCTCCGATATAGAGTCAAAATTAAAAGAAGAGTGCCATTTGTTATCTTGGGAGCAATATTTCGACATCTCGCGTGTCTTCCACTGGTTCGTAGTGTGTTTATGAAGAGGTGGTCGACTGTGGTAGGACTGGTGAGGCTGAATGGATCAACTCTGAACATGCTTTTCTAAGCAGGAGGAAAGAAACTGGAAGGGGGCACTTTCCCACGCTTTGGAGATGGCAGAGTAATTGGGGATTTTTGTGTGGGGTTTACCCCGATTACCCTACGCGGACAGCCCCGCTATTGGGGATTCTATATATTTATTATTATTTATTTATTTCTCTAATTTCTGTTATATATCCTCTGTTATGTCCTTTAAAATAGTAATATCTCCCCTTAATTGATGTTAATCCTTAATGCTTTTGTCATCTTTTGTTGTGGGTTTGTGTGTGTGTGTGTGTGTGTGTGTGTGTGTGTGTGTGTGTGCTGTAACTCGTCATTCGTTATTATCCTCCATATCTTGAGCCTTTGTGGTCAATAAAAGAAATCATTGTTGTTGTTGTTGTTATTATTATTATTATTATTATTATTATTATTATTATTATTATTATTATTATTATTATTATTATTATTATTATTATTATTATTATTATTATTATTATTATTATTATTATTATTAGGCGGCGAACTGGTTGAATCGTTAGCACGCCGAACAAAATGCTTAGCAACATTTCGTCTGTCTACATGTTCTGAGTTCGAATTCCGCCGAGGTCGACTTTGCCTTTTATAACTTCGGGGTCGATAAAATAAGTACCAGTTGCGCACTGGGGTCCATGTAATCGATTAACTTCTTCCCCCGAACTTGCTGGCCATTAGCCTGCATTTTGAAATCAATATCTCTATCAATTTCGCATAGGCGCATGGAAACAATGTTTGCGGTGTCCGACTCATGATTATAACATCTTTGGTTAAGGCGGCAAGATGGCTGAATCGTTAGCACGCGGACAAAATGGTTAGCGACATTTTATCTGTCGTTAGCTCTAAGTTCAATTTCCACCGAAGTCGACATTGATTTTCAACTTTTGGGATCGATGAAATAAGTACCATTCGAGCACTGGTCTCGAAGTAATCGACTAGCACCCACTCCTCCCGCTAAATTCCATGCCTTGTGCCTACAGTAGGCAGGATTATAATATATTTGCTTCAACCCCTGCCCCGAACAGTGCATTGTGGTTTGGACAACACCCTCCACCCCACAAAAAATATTGTCTTGTGCTTATAGTTGAAACTTTTTTTAAATATCTGCCTATTTACGTATGCATGTGTGGTAGTGAAAAGGCAACTGTTATTTTTTTGCTTTCTATTAAAGTTTATTTATGTTTTTGTATCAGACCCTTGCACTTCGTTTGAAACAAAAATGTTCATAAATCTATCGTCACCAACGTTTCTAGACTGTCACGGGCTCATCTCTAGGATGTAAAATGTTACTGAGGTGTGTAACTGCCTGTTTTATGTTCGGCAAATGCGATTTGTGTATATTTTATCACCAATATTAGTTTCAACTTGCAACATAAGACTCTACATAGCTAGACATGTTGATGGTTAGGGTTAGGGTTAGACATGTTGATGGTGGAATTAGGAAGTTTATTGTTCCAAACGAAACTCATGATAATATTAACAAAAAAACAATAAAAGCTAAAGTTAAACTGAAAAATATGCTCGCAATATAACGTCCAAAAGTAAAATTGTTTCACATATAAAGGAATGTAAATATACATTTATAGTTGCGCGTGTGTCTATATATATATATGTATGTATGTATGTCTGTGATGTATTTGTATACGTATATATGTGTGCGTGTATATATATTATCAAATTGATTTGAGTTCTAACCTTAGGGTTTGCTTTATTAATTTCGTCAACCGATACTTGCTATCAGATACAAGTATAAAACGGAAAAAAAGATAGTTTTATTCATGGTATAGCAGAAAATCCGTAAATATTCATCGAGTTCATATAATTATTAAGGGCAATGGAGCAAGCAGTTCGTTTTATCACATAATTCAACAATCTTTTATTGATTTTTTTTATTTAAAAAAAAGTATTGCTATATCATAATAATATAATATATGTAACATGCATCGGTATTATTATACTAATACCGCAAAAGCATCAACTCCTCAGGGTTATGTATAAAATCCATTCTCCTTGTTGATAATTATACATGTGTAGGTATGTACGTATGCGTGCATATATGCATCTATGTATGTATATGCGTGTGTAGCTATTTATGCATTTCATTATGCTAGCACACAATCTTAAAGATAGTGTGGTGAAGCAATCTTGTTTACATGTTAATCAATATCTCCCTATCGTAACATCTCCGTTAGGCGCGGTTGGTGACTTCTGTGGTCCTTTCGTGCTGCAGCATTCATGCCACCTATTTTAAAACGCTTACTGACTAATGACACACGCGACGGTCGCATACAAAACTACAAAACTTTATTTCAAACACTTTGAATAAACATACAAATGAATGAGATTAAAGCAATATTTTTTCGAAAAATGATTAAATGACGTAAATGTTTGTCCCTGTTGTGTGTGATGATATTATCACACACAACATGGACAAAAATTTCTTCTTAAGAAAATACATATTCAAATAAGTAAATATAATATCATGAATAGCGAAAGCGAAACCGGTTGATATATTAAAAATTATATTAAAACTATGTAAAGTGTGTGTATTTTCCCTTTTTTAAATTTCTTATATATATTACAACTTACCACGTGGGGATAATCGAAATTCCTCATTCTCTGTTACTACTATATATATATATGCATATATGTGTGTGTGTGTGTGTGTGTGTGTGTGTGTGTGTGTGTGTGTGTGTGTGTGTGTGTGTGTAGGTATTTTATGCATGGATGGATCTATGAATGTATATACAATGCATATATATATATATGTGTGTTTTATATGTATATATATGTGTGTGTGTAAGTGTGTGTGTGTGTGTGTGTGTCTTCAAGGCAATGATAAGAGGAAAAGAGAAGAAAAAAATAAGCCAAGTGAAACGTAAAAGCCACACAAGGGAATCGAAACTGAATCGCTATACAACTTCTAAACTGAGATCTTGCTTTTTATTAAACATTAGTATATTTTTATACAACTATCATTTTCACCCACGCATCACCCCACTTCCTCACTACTCCACATACGGCTGTACATACACACACACACACACACACACACACACACACACACACACACACACACACACACACATACATATGTATGTATATATATATATATATATATATATATATATATATATATATATATATATATATATATATATATATATATATATACACACATATCTGTATGTGTGTGTGCGCATGCGTTTCCTATCATCCTTCTATCTCAACTGCCAAATCTTGTACAGTGAATCCTTTGAGATGCATAAACTGACTTGATGACCGTTTGATGTCTTCTAAAAACTAAGTTAAACCGAAAAGACGAGAGACCCTTACTTCTTAAAGCTGGAAGATATTTAGTTTCAACTCAGTTCCTACATACATATAGCTTCACTATAGGTTTTTTTTAAAGTATTTTTGCTGTTGTTATTGGTAGTGTTTTTCTTTTTTCTCGGTGCCTTTCTATTTTCTTGGCATGTTTCCCTGAAACAGGCTCTGGTTACTTCAACAACACACAAACACAGACAGACATAGCTGCGTACACACTCACTTCAGATACGAGATTCAGATATGAATAGACTCCAGGCGTGAAAAACTATACAATCTAAACATGTTAATGAATTAAGCTGCTGGTATTGGCGCTTAAAAAACATATACCCATGGGGCCCATCGAAACTTACTCTGAGTGCGACGCTTCCATATGCATGCTTCCATGTATATATATATATATATATGCGTGTGTGTGTGTGTGTGTGTGTGTGTGTGTGTGTATGTGTATGTATGTGTGCATATATATATACATATATATATATGTGTATATATGTATATATATGTATGTATATATATATATACATATATGTTCTTGCGTGTGTTTGTGTATGCGTGTGTGTAGATAGATAGACAGACAGACAGATAGATAAAGATACGTGTGTGTGTATATATATATATAAATACGTATGTGTATATATATATATATATATATATATATATATATATATATATATATACGTATCTTTATCTATCTGTCTGTCTGTCTATCTATCAAATACGCATACACACATACACGCAAGAACATATATATATATATATATATATATATATATATATATATATATATATATATATATACACACACACATATATATATATATATATATATATATATATATACACACACATATATATATATATATATATATATATATATATATACATACATATATATATATACACACACACTCATAAGTTCGTGTGTCTATGTGTATATGTGTGTGTATGTATATACACACATACCTATGTAACACAGCTATCCAATTGCGCATCATCTTCTGCCCGACATTAAACGGCAGACACTCTCAGAGTGTCTTGAAATTAAAGACTTCGACAGAACAGCAGTGGCACCCCACCACCCCACCACCATCACTTCCTATCACACCGGCTCACACCTCCACCATCATCACTCATGTCACCATCGCTGCAAATGCTACTAACACCGCTACTCACCTCCTACTACTATTACCACCACTACCACCAGCTCTACACCGCAAACACCACCACCACCACTACTACTGCTACTACCACCCGCTGTCCCTACTACAACTAACGCCACCAACACAGCTGTCTCCACCGCCGCTACCCTCATCGTCATCATCACCACCAACATCACCAGCACTAGTTACTACTCCTACTACTACCACCACTACCACCGACGCTGCCACCTCCCTCCCCGTCAGCCTACTTTAACCTACATTTCACGCCATCGCCAGTAAAAACCCTAGTTTTAATAAATTCTTCATACTGCTGCTGCTGCTATGATTACTGTTGTTGTTGTTGTTCATATCTGTGTTATTTTCATTTCCTTCCTGTAGCCTACCCTTGTTTCTTTTTCCTTTGTTGTTGCAGTTGTTGTCCTTCTTCTTCTTCTTCTTCTTCTTCTCCTCTTGTTCCTCCTTTTTCTCCCCTCCTCCTCTCCTCCACCCCTCCTCTTTCTTTTTCTTCTCCTTCTTATCATTATCATCCTCATGATCATATCCTCCTTCTTCTCCGTCTCCTCCTCCTCCGCCTTCCTCTTCTTCTCATCATCATCATCTTTTTCTTCTCCTTATCATCATCATCATCATCTTCTTCTTCTCCTTATCATCATCATCATCATCATCTTTTTCTTCTTACTGAACTGGCGGAATCGATAGAGCGTTGTAAAATAAATTCTTTACGATATCTGAGTCACCAGCATTACTACTTCTCCTACTACTACCAACACTACTACTACTACAGTTCAAATCCCACCGAGGGGTGGTGGTGCTGGTGGAAGAATCTTTAGAGTGATGGACAAGATGTCTTGTAAGGATTCGAAAGCTATAGATTTATAAGTTCAAACCCTTTCGAAATCAACACTGCCTTTTATCATTTTTGGGACCGATTAAAATGAGGTACCGATTCAGAAGCTGAAGAATTCAGCTCCCTATTGATGCAAAGAAGAACATAGCACTGTGTGTGTGTGTGTGTGTGTGTGTGTGTGTGTGTGTGTGTGTGTGTGTACGTGTGTGTGTGAAAGCTCTGTCCAAAGGAATGGAAAATTACTAATTATTAATCTAAGTCCTAAGAAATGTTCTACATTGGCGCAAACTTGGATGATTGTTAAGAAGTTCGCTTTGCCATTCTGTGATTCCTAGTTGATAGACACTGCCTGATATCTTGGGCAGGTGTTTTCTAGTACAACCCTGGGCCACGCACCTTCACTGCCAATTTAGATATTGAATTAAAAACATTAGATTAGCCAAAGAATATGCCCATCGTCATATCTGTAGTTAAATGAAGCGTTAAAGTGACTGAACAGCATTTTGGATTACCCTCTGAAGATGGACATAAGCAGGTCCAAGAAAAAAAATCAAGCTAGTATTTGTAAATATATATGAGGTTCTTACACAGCATTTATTGAACATGAGCAATTTGAGTTATTCGTTGTTTATGGTATTTTCTTATGCTTTCATTTAATTGTTTTTGAATAAAGAATATTAGTAGAGAAAAAATCGCAAGCCATGATCAATATAGATAATTAATTATTAAATATATCAATCACTGCTTCATTGCTACTTCAATAGTTTAACAACAACAACAACAACAACAGCAATAATAATCTTATCTGCTATAGGCACAAGGCCCAACATTTCGGGGAGAAGACCAGTCGTTTACATCAACGCTGGTGCTCAAGTGGCACTTATTTCATCGCCCCCCCCCCCAAAAAAGGACGAAAAGCACAGTCGATTTCGGCGGAATTTGAACTCAGAATATAAAGAATCAGAAGAAATGCACTTTGTCCGACGCGCAAACAATTCTGCCAACTCACTGCCCTCCTCATAATAATAATAATAATAATAATAATAATAATAATAATAATAATAATAATAATGATGATGATGATGATGATGATGCAAATGATGATAATAATCCTTTCTACTATAGGCACAAGGCTTGTAATTTTAGAGAAGCCGATTACATCAACCCAGTGTTTGACTGGTACTCTTTCAATCGAAATATTACGGAGATGTACTTGTATAGCAAGTGACCTGATCTGAGATCGTGTGCTGGAACGAAAACAATTGCAGTGTGGAAGGTGTTTATAAGCCATTTAAAATAACACACAAAAGAAAGGTAAAGTCGACCTCGGTGGAATTTGAACTCAAATCATAAAGGCGGACGAAATGCTGCTAAGCATTTTGACCGGCGAGCTAGCGATCATGCTTGCTCGCCGCCTTCCTCAGAATAATAATAATAATAATGATAAATCACAGCAAATCACAGCACATACCCAAGGCACACAGAGCTGCGCTCGGTAGTGAAGTGAAAGCACGTTATAAAAATAAAACTACTGAATAATAATAATAATAATAATAATAATAATAATAATAATAGTAACGCTGGAACGGAAATTAAATTTATTTCTCCAGGAAAATAAGCCTTAATTATTTCTAATCTTTCAGAAATTAATCGTAAATCCACATACTTTATATTTTATTTTTTTATTTATTACATCGTTTCTATGGTTACAGACTGATGTTATTTGCCCCATCTCAATCATGAACTCAAATACACACATACACACGCAGATACACACGCACATGTATGACAAACGTGCGCATATATATGATATAATGAGATACACAGATGGAGATACGCGAGAGATGAAGAAAGAGATACATAGGCTCACGCATGCGCATAAACATGCATATTTTTTTTCATCTTTTACTTGTTTCAATCATTAGACAGCGGCCATGCTGGGGCACCACTTTGAGGGCTTTTAATCGAAAAAGTTGATCCTAGTTCTTATTACATTTTTCTAAAATCTAGTACTTATTCTGTCGGACTGTGTTGCCGAACCGTTAAGTTACAGGGACGTAAACGCATCAACACCGGTTGTCAAGCGGTGGTAGGGAGCAAACACTCACACGCACACACACACACACACACACACATGCGTGCACACACTCATTCACACGCACACATGCACATACACACTCACAGACACACACTCACACACACACTCACATACACATTCACACACTCACACACACACACACACACACACACACACACACACACACACACACATATATATATATATATATATATATATATATATATTACGGAGATGTACTTGTATAGCAAGTGACCTGATCTGAGATCGTGTGCTGGAACGAAAACAATTGCAGTGTGGAAGGTGTTTATAAGCCATTTAAAATAACACACAAAATCCGTTAGAATCACTTCAACATTTAAATTTAATTTGCCAAAATATTTTCGTCGCTTTGAGACCGCGACCTGTTCACTGACAAAATTCTGTGCTGCATGTTTATATATATATATATATATATATATAGAGTTATTAATATTTCTAAGTCTCTCTAAAGGAGACTACGGCAGCGGTACTGGAAATTAATAGTTATCGCCAAGCCAACATGGCAGTCCCAAAATTAGGACGAAAGCTGCCGTGAATTAGCTCCAAGAAGCCATCGCCTCTAGCTAGCTATGTGACACACGAAACCTGTGTCCTTTATAACCTTCGAACAGGGGAGGTCAGCAGTGTCCCCCTGCTGGTTTGGCATCTGCAGACTAGACTAGTTTCAGGGTGTTGCCCCTTGTCAATGCAGAGTAGCCAAGCCTTAGCCAGGCGGCGCTGCTGACTATCTGCTCGAAGGTTATTTATCTAATTTCAGTGGAGTCTATCCACTGGTTTTCAGAAATAGAGTTATTAATATTTCTAAGTCTCTCTAAATGAGACTACGGCAGCGGTACTGGAAATTAATAGTTATCGCCAAGCCAACATGGCAGTCCCAAAATTAGGACGAAAGCTGCCGTGAATTAGCTCCAAGAAGCCATCGCCTCTAGCTAGCTATGTGACACACGAAACCTGTGTCCTTTATAACTTTCGAACAGGGGAGGTCAGCAGTGTCCCCCTGCTGGTTTGGCATCTGCAGACTAGACTAGTTTCAGGGTGTTGCCCCTTGTCAATGCAGAGTAGCCAAGCCTTAGCCAGGCGGCGCTGCTGACTATCTGCTCGAAGGTTATTTATCTAATTTCAGTGGAGTCTATCCACTGGTTTTCAGAAATAGAGTTATTAATATTTCTAAGTCTCTCTAAAGGAGACTACGGCAGCGGTACTGGAAATTAATAGTTATCGCCAAGCCAACATGGCAGTCCCAAAATTAGGACGAAAGCTGCCGTGAATTAGCTCCAAGAAGCCATCGCCTCTAGCTAGCTATGTGACACACGAAACCTGTGTCCTTTATAACCTTCGAACAGGGGAGGTCAGCAGTGTCCCCCTGCTGGTTTGGCATCTGCAGACTAGACTAGTTTCAGGGTGTTGCCCCTTGTCAATGCAGAGTAGCCAAGCCTTAGCCAGGCGGCGCTGCTGACTATCTGCTCGAAGGTTATTTATCTAATTTCAGTGGAGTCTATCCACTGGTTTTCAGAAATAGAGTTATATATATATATATATATATATATATATATATATATATAATAAAACGAATGGTTTATACCTGGTAGCTTACTGGTAAAGCACGGTCACTTTCACAGTGTTCGTTATGTATTTAGTAAATGAAATTAAACGTTTTTTATTTATTTATTACATCGTTTCTATGGTTACAGACTGTTGTTGTTTGCCCCATCTTAATTACGATCTCTAATACACACACACACACACACACACACACACACACACACACACACACACACACACACACACACACACGCACACACACATTATATAAAGCTGCTTTTCTTTACACGAAATGAGAAGACGGATTGCGGAACTGCTATTTTCACGAGGTGTATCAGTTTATCAACCGAAGAGACACATCTGCACCGATGGGTGCTCCTGAACCAGTCGTTACGTATCCCACTCGTGAGAGGTTGATGCTAGATGCGTCGAAACAATTGTAGTGATTAATAAAAGTTCTTGTATATTTCATCTTCCGTCTCTCATTTACCATATATATATGTATATATATATATATATATATATATATGTATACAAACAATTGGGCGAGTGTCTTATACTATAGCCTCGGGCCGACCGAAGCCTTGTGAGTGGATTTGGTAGACGGAAACTGAAAGAAGCCCGTCGTATATATGAATATATATATATATATATATATATACATATATATATATATATATGTGTGTGTGTGTGTGTGTGTGTGTGTGTGTGTGTGTGTGTATGTATGTATGTATGTATGTATGTATGTATGTGTGTGCATATGTTTGTGTGTCTGTGTTTGTCCTCCCAACATCGCTTGGCAACCGATGCTGGTGTGTTTACGTTCCCGTAAAATAGCGGTTCGGCAAAAGAGAACGATAGAATAAGTACTTGGCTTACAAAGAATAAGTCCTGGAGTCGACTAAAGGCGGTGCTCCAGCATGGCCACAGTGAAATGATTGAAACAAGTAAAAGAGTAAAAGAAAAAATATATATGTATATACATATATATATATATATATATATATATATATATATATATATATATATATATATATATATATATATATATATATATATATAATATATATATGTTTGTATGTACATATATATGTATGTATTGTGTAAGTAGGTAGGTAGGCAGGCAGGCAGATAGGTGGGTATATTTGCATGTAGGTATATATGATTCCTTTTTCTTGGGGTTAGAATTGTTGACCTCGAAGCACATGAAGCTATAAATAATACCCTGTAGATATTCGATTGAGAAACTATTCGGGACAGAAAAGGTCGAAGGCTGCCCATGGAACACTCGATATCGACATGCTATCATTAATAACTTTATGCGCTTCGAGATTTACTCTTCCAAAAAAAAGATTATTTCACGTTCTCTTGAACGTTTATAAAGTCTTGTGACATCAACACAGATATGTATGTATTACTTGTTTCAGTCATTAGACAGCGGCCATGCTGGGGCAACGTGCTGAAGAATTTTAGTCAAACGAATCGAGATGAACCACATTTTTCTTTGTAAAGCCTGGTATTTATTTCATCGGTAACTTTTGCTAAGATGCTAACTTATGGGGACGTAAACACACCAACACCGGTTGTCATGTGGTGGTGGGGGGGAGACAAACATATACATAAAGGCACGCACGCACCCACACCAAAAGACCCGAAACACACACACACACACACACACACACACACACATATATATATATGTATATATATACTGTGGGCTTCTTTCAGTTTCCGTCAACCAAATCCACTCACAAGGCTTTGGTCGGCCCCAGGCCATAGTATAAGACACTTACCCAAGGTGCTACGCAGTGGGACTGAACCCGGAACCATGTGGTTGCGAAGTAAACCTCTTACCACACAGCCACGTTTGCCTCTCTCTCTCTCTCTCTCTCTCTCTCTCTCTCTCTCTCTATATATATATATATATATATATATATATATATATATATATATATATATATATATATATACCGGAGTAAGCACATGAAATGTGCAACAAGGTGGAAAAAAGAGTACTCAAATACCAGAGGTGGAGTAATATGCTTTATTTAAAAGCAGCAGAAATATAACAAAAAATCCGTTACTCTGAGTTTCACGTTCCCGTTCATCGGACAGTTTTGTTAGATGAACTGTCCGATGAACGGGAACGTGAAACTCAGAGTAACGGTTTTTTTGTTATATTTCTGCTGCTTTTAAATAAAGTATATATATATATATATATATATATATATATATATATATATATATATATATATATATATATATATATATATATATATATATATTAGGTGTATATGTTGGTCTTGTCCTTGTGCTAATCCTAAAAACGCATCAATCATCAAGTTAGTCCTAGAATTTGATTTGTTTCATATTTTGTTTTGTTTTGTTTTGTTTTTTTTTTGTGTTCTCCCCCCATCCTTTTTCCCGTCCCTTTTGATACAGCAAACTTCAATCTTTCAATCGCCTGTACTTTATTCTACATAATCAGAGCAACAACAACAACAACAACAACAACAACAACAACAACAACAACAGCAACAGCAGCAGCGGTAGCAGCATTTTTCAAATGGGAACCGATATGAAGCGGGTGTGTGATCAATATTTGACCTTTGACACTTGTGAAATATTGACCTCTGACCTCTTGCTCACATCTCATTATTGGCAGCAGACCTCAAAGATATTTTCATGCTTGAATATGTTTCCAAACGGATACATTAATCATTCCGCTTTTCTACCTTGATATAATTTGATTTATCATCATTAATTATTATTATTATTATTATTATTATTATTATTATTATTATTATTATTATTATTATTATTGTTGTTGTTGTTGTTGTTGTTAATATTAATAACAACAATAATAATAATAACAACAACAACAACAACAATGATAATAATAATAATAATAATAATAATAATAATAATAATAATAATAATAATGAAGTGGCTGTCAGAATCGTTAGCATTCCAGAGAAAATGCGTAGTGGCATTTCGTCCGTCATTTTCGTGTTTTGCATTCAAATTTCGCTGAGGTCCACTTTGCTTTTTTGCTCTTTCGGGGTCGATAAAAAAAAAGTACCAGTGGAGTACTGGAATCGATGTAATCGACTTACCTCCTCCCAAGAAATTACTGGGCTTGAGCAAAATTTTTATTTTATTATTCTTTTTTACTATTATTATTTTTTATTATTATCATTATTGTCATGATCTTCTACTTTCAATTTTGTTTCCATTTCTTGCCGAGTGTCTCCCCAACACCTAGGGCAAATAAACTCATTGTATACAATGGTAGGCCATTAAAATAAAGACACCAGATAGACGGACAGATAGATAGATAGATAGATAGATAGATAGATAGATAGATACATACATACATACATACATAAATAGAGACAGACAGACAGACAGACAGACAGACTGATGGATAGATAGATAGATACATACATACATACATACATACATAGATTCATAAATAGATATATTGCATCCGTGTGTGTGTGTGTTTGTGTGTGTGCGTACGCGCAGGTGTGGTGGTAAGACGCTTGCTTCTCAACCACATGGTTCCGGGTTCAATCCCACTGCGTGACACCTTGGGAAAAAAACATCTTCTAGTTTGACCTTAGGCTGATCAAAGCTTTGTTAGTGAATTTAAAAGAGGGAAACTGAAAGAAGCCCGTCGTATAAATATGTATATGCTTGTATTTATGTGTATATGTCTGTGAGTCCACAGTCTGCATGTTTGTCCACCAACGCACTTCCACAACCATCATCGCTTACAACTTGTGGCGGTGTGTTTACGTCCCCGTAACTTGGCGGTTCGACAAAAGAGTCGGATAATATAAATACCAGGCTTAAAAAATAAGTACTGGGGTTGATTTGTTTGAGTAAATGATAGTGCTCCAGGATGGCCGCAGTCACATCACTGAAACAAGTAAAATATATATATGAAGGCGCGTAGCCTAGTGGTTAGGGCATTGGGCTCGCGATCGTAAGGTCGTGAGTTCAGTTCCCGGCGACGCGTTGTGTCCTTGAGCAAGACACTTTATTTCACGTTGCTCCAGTCCACTCAGCTGGCAAAAATGAGTAGTACCTGTATTTCAAAGGGCCAGCCTTGTCACACTCTGTGTCACGCTGAATCTCCCTGAAAACTACATTAGGGTACACGTGTCTGTGGAGTGCTCAGCCACTTGCACGTTAATTTCACGAGCAAGCTGCTCCGTTGATCGTATCAGCTGGGACTCTCGTCGTCGTAACCGACGGAGTGCTCCTATATATATATATATATATATATATATATATATATATATATATATATCACTGTAAGACCCACGGATCGAGGTGCAAGAAGAAAGATAGCTTCAAGCAATTCTTAGAAGTATAAAAGAAGACAGGCAATTTGCAGGG
>NC_142939.1:64293386-64295886 GCF_046866305.1 Octopus bimaculoides
TAAAACATTCCTGGGAAAATATGGCGAAATTCCATACTTTAAAACTGTTTAAAGAGTTTACACCTGCCGTAGTGCTGTAAAAATATCGCTTCTTCAATTTGATAGTGATAATAGATGTTTTTAATGTGCCTGTATATATTATGTATATATATATATATGTATGCGTGTGTGTGTGTGTGCGTGTGTGCGTGTGTGTGTGTGTGTGTGTGTGGTGTGTGTGTGTGTGTATGTGTGTTGTGTGTTTCTTTGTGTGGGGAGTGTATGTGTATTTTAGTATATGTCTGTTTAAGTGTGTATACGATCTATATATGTATATTTTCACACCTTAGCGCCTTGTGTAAATATATATAAATATTTGTAGATATATATATGGCGCGTGCTGTTTAAAAAAGTGCGCGCGTGCGTGTCTGTGTGTGTGTGCGGCATACGGTTAAGAACATATTCATTCACGTGTACACACAAATACACCCACACCCACACACACATACACACACACACAGTCACATATATATATAAGTATATAGGTGCAGTTCTCATGTGGTAAGAAGGTTGCTTCCCAGCCACATAGTTCCGGGTTCAGTCCCACTGTGTGGCACCTTGGGCAAATGTCTTCTACTATAGCTTGGGGCCGACCAAAGCCTTGTGAGTGAATTTGGTAGACGGAAACCTGGATGAAGCCCGTCGTATATATATATATATATATATATATATATATATATATATATATATATAGAGAGAGAGAGAGAGAGAGAGAGAGAGAGAGAGAGAGAGAGAGAGAGAGAGAGAGGCGAGAGAAAGAAAGAAACAGACAGACAGAGAAGGGAAGGGGTAAATTATGCTATATTATTATAGCTGAAAAGCTAAACCAAAAAAACTTGCACTCCGTCGGTTACGTCGACGAGGGTTTCAGTCCAACGGAACAACCTGGTCGTGAAATTCACATGGAAGTGGCTGAGTACTCCACAGACACGTGTACCCTTAACGTAGTTCCCAGCGAGATTCAGCATGACACAGAATATGACAAAGCTGACTCCTTGGGTAGACTGGAACAACGTGAAATAGAGTGTCTTGCTCAAGGAAACAACACGCTGCCAGGAATCGAACTCGCGATCGTACGACCATGAGCTAAATACTCTTAGCTCTAAATCGCGAGCCTTCACATGTCTGAGAACTTACGTCGGTGGTTTTGTGAAAAAAAATTTAGCGCGGAATCACTTGACAAACTTTCGACGAGTGTTTTAAGCACGAAATTTAGACTGCATAATTTTCGCATCTTGCAGTGTGTTTAATCCATGATCAATGACTTGGTTATTAGCTCCGATAATCGCACCATGGATGGGATTCCAAAATACATGACTGTCTTTTCCAATCGGTCTTACCGAAACTGTTGCTGCAGTTTAGTCACACGTCTGACAGTGCAAACTTATGATTAAAGACGCGATTTAGATAGATAGATAGATAGATAGATAGATAGATAGATAGATAGATAGATAGATAGATAGATAGACAGATAGATATGATAGATCGCTGACCAAACCATTCAATTTTTTTTCTCCATGTTTTTCTCCTTGTTTTCTCCGTATTCTTTCTGTTGAAGAGCGTAGCTCGAAACGTTAAAGACTTTCTGTATTCCCGAGCGTTAAACTAATACATCCTTTGATTGTTTACACCACCTGTCCTCGTCCGTTGTTGTTTTTTTCGTAAATTCTCCCATAGATAGATAGATAGATAGATAGATAGATAGATAGATAGATAGATAGATAGATACGAATATATACACATGTTTATATATGTATTCACGCATGCATATATACATACACACACACAAATATGTATATAGACATAGATATACATACATATATACATGCATATAAACATACATATACATATACACACTCACACACTCTCTCTCTCAGACACACACACACATATAATTTGCTTTTCTGTGATGATAAAATAAACAAATATGTACTCTATCTGGTGAGAGATAAATAATATTTCATAGACACAGTATATGTTTTTATGTGCCACTAATAGTTTCATATATTGAGAAATATCTCAAACATACTCATCAGGCACCAACCACTTATAACGAACTAAAAATTGAATGAGTGAAGAAACGCAAAAAGTTGAGAAGGGACATATAGATAACGTGGAAGGTTAAAAAATGGAAAAGAAAAATTAATAAGTAGAAGGTAAAAGCGAGAAAAGAGTTATTCTCCTCAGACCTTAAACTATAAGGCTGGAAAGATATAAACAAGTTATTCATGCATAAGCGAAATTTTCCAATTCTTCAAAATGTACTTAGACATATGTTTACAACCGCTGAAAATTTCAGACCTGGAGTTCAATGTTGAGTTATATATCAGAAACTAAAAAAAAAGGCAGATAAACACAGGTGGGCTTGATGATTCTATTTACATAGAATATTAAATGCAAATATAAAGAATAGGAAATAAACAAATGAAATCACGTAATTGTCTTATCTTGACAGCTGTTT
>NC_142939.1:64300886-64303386 GCF_046866305.1 Octopus bimaculoides
AAACTTGGGTTTAGGGTTTTTAGTCGATTACATCGACCCCAGTGCATAAATGGCATTTATTTCATCGACCATGAGAGGATGAAAGGTAAAGTCGACCTCGGCGTAAGGAGGAATGCAATATCGCTAAGCATTCCGCCAGATCGCCCCATTAATAATAATAATAATAATAATAATAATAATAATAATAATAATAATAATAATAAACGCCCTGATGCAAAATCAGACAGTGGCTCTCATGGCCATGGCCTTTGATCTTGACTGATTGGAAGTGTTATCATGTACATATTTTGTCTTGGTATAAAAAATGGGCTACAACAAATATTCTGGTCAATACCACAGATTTGCTTGTTCGTTATTTGACCTTAACCAGTTGAGTATGTCCCTTGGTGGCTGACGATATGTGCATCTCTGATCACGAGCAGAAGTAGTGGGGGAGCATCATAGCCATGTATTAAAAAGAATTCTTTGGGGTTTGGATAATTCATCTTTTGAAACATAGGTGTTTCATTCAACATCCTTAAACAACCCTTATTCAAGGACCTTTTGAGTGGGACGGGCTACTCAGTCTGGAGAAAATTCTAACAGGGCCCCACCTGTAAGGTCATAGGCTGTTTATCATCATATGAGATCACCATGTCGCGCACATATGATTGTGATGTATGTGCCTGGTGTACCCTTATCAGAAAGGTAGTCATGGTAGGAGTAATGGACTTCGCATATTTTTATATCCCAGAATCACTTTGATGGCATGCATTGCTCTTTCACTCGATGATGATAATAATAATAATAATAATAATAATAATAATAATAATAATAATAGATGGAAACGAAATTGACTGTCGTCTTCATGTTTTCTCGAATCGGTTATCTATTCTCCATTCTTCATTTCAATCACTGATCACAGTTAGATGATAATATTTGATTGATCGATACATCATTTATATTTCTTTTATTTTACTATTGTTTTTTTATTTACATTTATTTGCTTCTTTGTTGTGTGTTTTTTCTTTTATATTTTTGATCTAGTAGTGAAAGAAAGCATGTAAAACGGATATTAGATATGAGCTATCGATTAACTAGTTATCAGTGATAATCTATTGATCAATTATAGGCAATTAGTGAGCTGCAGTTATTTATTAGATAAATATCTCATCATGGTATTTGATAGAGTAAGATGTTCTGTTTACAGTCAAGAGGAAATTGAGTTACTTGTTTTAGAATAACGCTGTTCATAGGTTATATATTCAAACACACGATTGTCAATTTATATTGCTACGCAGCCTCATATTTAGATAAGCATAAAGAACAAAAAGATTGCACGGGAAAATTATCTCATATTTAAATAGAAACACCACCCCGAATTTAAATGATTGCGTGAACTCAAATCTCGACAGCCATGTGACCAGTACCGGATTTACCATTGTGCTAAGGTGTGCTTAAGTACAGGGTTCCGTTGACCCCCAAAATTTTAACCACTCCTGAATTTCCTGAGCATGTACGCCGGACTGTCCTAGTAAGGAGTCTCATAACTTAAGTAGCATAGGAATTTGAACTCAGAACGTAAAGACAGACGAAATATCGCTAAGTATTTCGCCCGGCGTGCTAACCACTCTGCCAGCTCGCCGCCTTAATACGAGGACACTATTAAAGGAGCGAATTAGCAGAAATTGTTAGTATGTCGGACAAAGTGTTTAGAGGCATTTCTTCCGGCTTTATGTTTCTTTTCTTTTTGTTTTTTTAGTTTAAATCTCGTCAATGTTGACTTTGACTTTCATTCTTTCGGGGTCGATAAAATAAAGTACCAGTCAAATACTGGAATCAATGTAATCAACTAATATCCTCCCACTCAATTTTCTGGCCTAATGTCAAAATTTGGAAGCATTATTAAAACTCATACATATATATATATATATATATATATATATATATAAACATATATATAATATATATATACATACATATATATATGTATATATATATATATATATATATACCTAAATAAACAGAAAAATAGATAGATATATGTACACATATTCATACATACAAGAATATATATGCATATATCAAAATACATGTATGTCTATACATATTGTGTGTATATATATATATTTATATATATACACACGCACACACACATACACACACTCACACACAGATACATATATGTTTATATACACGCACACATTCACACACAGACACACATACTTTACTGAACAACTGTCTATGTTATGAGCTTCCCCGCTGTTGTTAATCCGTTTGTCTTTCAATATCTGGTTCTCATATTCTTCAGATATTGCTCGTCTCATATTTGTTATCCCATTATCCAAATATTTGATACCAACACACACACGCACACACACAGAGGTACAAACGCACACACAGATACGCATAAACACTCACACACTCTCACAAACACGCATATATATATATATATATATATATATATATATATATATATATATATATATATACATGCTTATATGCTTACATACATACGCGT
>NC_142939.1:64325886-64335886 GCF_046866305.1 Octopus bimaculoides
CCGTAAGGCCTTATTTCCACACACGCCAGCTTAATTTAATTCGTCCTTAGTCGAAAGACATCTGTTGTTCTGTCCCGTTATTATTCCTACTGTATTTTGGGGGGGTTTTCCGTCTACTGTATTTGTTTTTTTTTTTCTTTTCGTCCTTTTTTCGTATACATTCGACGCTTTCTTCCAAGGAAACTAATGCTCTTAGCTTAGTTTTTCCTTGGGGCTGGCCAGATTGGAGCAATATCAAGAATAACCAGCCGATATTGCAAAGATAATCTGGATCTCGACTGAAGAGAGAAAACTCCGAATGACATGTCCGTGATTTCTTTGTATCGTGTATCTGTATGTTTTGTCCCTTTCTTGTATCACCTAACTGTCTGGATATTATGCGTTCTTGACCCATTCTGTATTATTTTTATATATATATATATATATATATATATATATATATATATATATATATATATATATATATATATATATATATATATATATATATATATATATATATATATATATATATATATATATATATATATATATATATATATATATATATATATATATATATATATATATATATATATATATATATATATATATATATATATATATATATATAGGCGCAGTAGTTTGGGCTGTGTGATAAGAAGCTTGCTTACCAACCACATGGTTCCGGGTTCAGTCCCACTGCGTGGCACCTCGGGCAAGTATCTTCTACTATAGCCTCGGGCCGACCAAAGTCTTGTGAGTGGATTTGGTAGACGGAAACCGAAAGAAGCCCGTGGTACATATATATATATATACATATATATATATATATATATACATACATACATACATACATACATACATACATACATATGTGTGTGTGTGTGTGTGTGTGTGTGTGTGTGTGTGTGTGTGTGTGTGTGTGTGTGTGTGTGTCTGTGTCTGTGTCTGTGTGTCTGTGTGTGAGTGTATTTGTGTGTCTGAGTTTGTCCCTTTCCATCATCGCTTGACAACCGATGTTGCTGTGTTTACGACCTTGTAAATTAGCGGTTCGGCAATAGGGCCCGATAGAATAAGTACTAGGCTTACAAAGAATAAGTCCTGGGGTCGATTCGTTCGACTATATTTACAGAAATATAACAAAAGACTGTTACTCTGAGTTTCACGTTCCCGTTCATCGGACAGTTTTGTTACACATTTCATGTGCTTACTCCGGTGTATATATATATATATATATATATATATATATATATATATATATATATATATATATATATATATATATATATATATATATAGGCACAGTGTATATATGTATATATTTATTTATATTTATATTTATATATATACATATATATGTATATTATATATATATATATAATATATATATAATACATATATAATATATATATATATATATATATACATATATAATATATATATACGTAATCATACATCGATGATATCCATACATTCATACACACATGCATACATTGTGTGTTAGCACGCGAGTTTGTGTGTGTGTGTGTGTGTGTGTGTGTGTGTGTGTGTAGAAAGTTTAAAAGTAAAAGAGAAACTGAAAAACAAATAACAAAGGGGCGTAAGTAGAAGTATGTGAGAAGAATGTGAGCGGAATAGATTAGTAGTGAAAGAGAGAGAGGGTGAAGAAAGAAGGGTAGAGTGAGAGAGAGAGAGAGAGAGAGAGAGAGAGAGTAATAGAGAGCGAAAAGGGAGAGGTGTAAGTGCGAGGGAATTTGAAAGTTGATAATGGTGTGAGGAAGGGATAGGGAGATGGAATGAGTGAATGCAAGAGGGAGGGAGTAAATGGGCGTGTTTATGTGTTCGGTGTCTGAGAGGCGGGAGTGGGGGGAGAATGTGTTAATGTGTTAACATGTGTGTGGGCGTTATGTATGTAGACGTGTGCGTATGCCTATCTGTGTGTGCGCATGCGCATGTGTATGTGTGAGTGTGCGTACGCGAGCGAGGTGGGAAGTTAAAAGAGTTGTTTGAGCTTAACCAGTGGTTTTCAACCGGGATCCGTATGGCCCTTGAGGGGACATATGAGATTTTTCGGGGTCCATGCAATAAAATAGTAAATTAGGGAGTCACAATAGTATTTTAAGGGCCCTTGAGAAAGCTCTGTTTTAGATGTATGTATTGCAAGGAAGTGGAGGCGCAATGGCCCAGTGGTTAGGGCAGCGGACTCGCGGTCATAGGATCGCGGTTTCGATTCCCAGACCGGGCGTTCTGAGTGTTTATTGAGTGAAAACACCTAATGTTGGGTGTGTTTATGTCCCCGAATCTTAGCAGTTCGGCAATAGATACCGATAGAATAAGTACTAGGCTTGCAAAGAATAAGTCCTGGGGTTGATTTCTTCCACTAAAGCTGATGTTCCAGCGTGGCCGCAGTCAAACGACTGAAACGTGTAAAAAAAAAGATCAAAAGCAAAATTTAAACAAAAAGAAAATTCCCTAAAAGGTATGAGTCCCACCCTAGGCCAAACCAATGACCTCCACACATCCTGGTCACTCCGACCGCTAAGGACACCCTAGGCAGGCACTTCTCTCCTCATCCCATCCGGCTTATGTTCAGTGTAGGCCCATTTACACAGGAAATCCTCGCCACCTTCATCCACTCTTCAGCAAAAATACTTGTGGGGTTGAGTGCAGCACTTCCCTCTTCGCCCTCACTTTCCGGTTCAAGTGGAACTTAGAAATGTCAACGAGGCTCTGGCCGAAGAGGAATGTATCTATCTTCAGTCTTATCAACCTTGTCCGGATCTTTTTGGTTTGACGGGCGACACTTGTTTTCTTAACGAAACACTTTCAAACTTGGGACACTGGTAGAATGTGTCATATAAATCATCTTTTTCTCTTAGCCTAATACAAACATTTTTACCTGTTCTATAATACAAAATATACAAGTATACGAAGTTTGAAAGTGTTTCGGTACCAAAAACACTACATAAAAACATTAATGAAAAAATGTTACCCGTCAAACCAAAAAGATCCCCTTGTCCACCACACTTCGTCTTTCGCCGTAGCCCCATCATCAGACAAGCGGAAGGAAAACTGCCTGCCCTTTACGCGGACACTGGACGAGTGCAGGCAGAATGGTAAATAATACTAGCACATGGAATGAGAAAGTGAACTTGAATACAAAGAAAGCAATGCGAATAAATAAAATAAATGGCTGCGAAAGAGAAACGCAAAGATAGAGAGATTATTTAATTGGATGAGCGTGAAAAAAAATGATGGAGAAGGATTTAAAAAGAAAGAATAATAAATGGTACGAGAGGGTGTCGAGAGAGAGAGTCAAGCTGAGTGAGAGGGTAAATGAATGGTGACGGGAGATATGGTGAGAGAGATGGTGGGAGGTAAACTAATGTGTGACGGGGAGGTAGAGTTATACCGACCTACCTTTTAGTATTCTCCTCCTACTTTTTGATGTATACTCCACCTACTTTCCACCCTTTACTCTCACTCTCTCATTCCTTTTATTCTTTCTTACTCTCTGTCTCTCGTTGTTTCTCTCCCCTCTCTCTCTCTCTTTCTCTCTCTCTCTTTCTTTTGCTTTCCGCCCCCTCGCTTTCGTTTCCTTGTTTTGTTTTTCTATCTGTCAACCGTCAATCAAACTGTTTTTCCCTTTTATTGTTTTTTCTTCCCTTTATCTTTGCACTCCCCCTCTCATTTTTTCTCTCTTTCCCTTTCACTCGCTCTCTCTTTCCCTTTCACTCCCTCTGTCTTTCTCTTTCTTTATTATTTTTATCTGTCAATTACTTTTTTTCCATTTATTAGCTTCTTTCTCCCTCGCCCTCCTTTTTATTCTTCTGTTTTTTTCTCTTTATCCCTCCCCTCTTTACCAACGGATCCTCACTACTTCTCCTCTCTCTCTCTCTCTCTCTTACTCTCCCTGCACTGTTGTGTCTGCGCTCTCTCATTCCCCTATAATTTCTTTCACTCCCTCATCAATTACACACTCTCTCCCATCAACACTCGCCTCTTACCCCTCCTCTCGCTTTACTTTTCATTATATAACTTGAGTCGTTTAGTCTAACATGGTAATTTACAATAGTGGAGTTACTACTACTACAGCTACTACTACTATTACTACTACTATTACAACTACTACAACTACTACTACTACTACTACTACTACTACTACTACTACTACTACTACTACTACTACTAGCTCCATTCATCAGCTTTCACTATATACAGGGTGTCCCCAAAGTCACTGATGGGTTTCAATTCTTAATAACTTCCATAACTTCACAAATAAATGCATGAAATTTTAATACAATATAAAGGACACAATGGAAATTAATATACACAAGTCAAATTTTGCAATACCACTACATCACATATGAAAAATGGCATCGCTTAAATGGAAGCAATTTTCGGCTTCGCACGCCCGTGCTCTTTCCAAAACTTGCACCATAACCCCCTCAAGAGTTTCAGACCCCACTTCTCTGATTTCTCTATTGAAGTTCTCCTTCAGTTACACTAGGGTCTCCGGTTTGTTGAGAGAATAATGTCAACTGGCCTTCATGTTCCCCATACTTGACTATTAAAAATTGAAACCCATCACTGACTTTTGGGACACCCTGTGTTTACCTCTGGAATGTTCTTTTCCAAGACTCAGATCTGAGCAAGTTTTTAATGTAAAGAGTATCGGGAAAACACCGACAAGACAAGGTTTTGTGACGGAAGGGTACACAGTGGAGATTTCAATTGACCCCCCTATACATGACTAGTACTTTATTCTACCTACCCCCCAGAAGGAGAGCTTCTCTGTGCTCATTCGACCAGCTATAAACCACAGCCAAACCTCCTTTCTATCGTACCCCGCCACCTTTTGAAAAAGGGATACATGTGTTTAATGAGAGAGCTTGTATGTGTTCTACTAACTGTCAAACACGTTCAATATTGCTCCCCACCCCTTTTTGCCACACGGCAGACGTCTACAGAATAGTCTAGTTTAAGGGTTCTCAACCATTTTATTATCTATGGACCTCTTTAATTACTATTTTACTTGGGTGGTTCCCGATAGCCTTTCAATGTTTAAAAACTAGTTTTATAGAACCTTTTTCCAGAATTCCTATTGTTTCCTCCCCATTAAATTGTGTAGGTTGAACCATGTAAAATGTCAGAAAAAGAAATCTAGCTGTTTCTTGCTATACATACCAATGTATACCAATTCACCTTGGCGCAGGAGTGGCTGTGTGGTAAGTAGCTTGATTACCAACCACATGGTTCCGGGTTCGGTCCTACTGCGTGGCACCTTGGGCGAGTGTCTTCTGCTATAGCCTCGGGCCGACCAAAGCTTTGTGAGTGGATTTGGTAGCCGGAAACTGAAAGAAGCCTGTCATATATATATATATATATATATATATGTGTGTGTGTTTGTGTCTGTGCTTGTCCCCCCAACATCGCTTGACAACCGATGCTGGTGTGTTTACGTCCCCGTAACTTAGCGGTTCGGCAAAAGATACCGATAGAATAAGTACTAGGCTTACAAAGAATAAGTCTTGGGGTCGATTTGCTCGACTAAAGGCGGTGCTCCAGCATGGCCGCAGTCAAATGACTGAAACAAGTAAAAGTAAAAAGAGTAAGAGTATACATCCAAAGTAAAATTTTTTTCAGGGGCCCTTAACATATTATTGCGGATCCCCAGTTTACTATTTTGCTGCGTGGACCCAGCCCCAAATCTTACATGGACCCTGGTTGAGAACCACTGGTGAAGTTCTTGTCACACCCGTGCCAGAATAGCCTGATTTATAGACCCGACCGCGTGGCCTTTCCGCTGCTTTGACTCTTCTGTAAGTCCTGCAAGTAGGGGTATGAATACCTGGCAAATAGGGTGCTGCACTCACGACCGTAAGACTGTTGGTTCGATTCTTTGACCGGGTGGTACGTTGTGTTTTTGAGCAAAAACTGGGAAAGTTCACCCGGCAATGGACCGGCGCTCTGTTCACGAGTGGTGGGACTGTTGTAATCTCTGTTACTTATTCACCTTGGAAACCGAGTTAACCTCAAACCTCATAAGCCCTAGGGCTGATGAGAAGCCTAAATCCTAAGACAGACTTATCTTAGGCTGACTAAGAGACGAATAGCTAAGCTATGCCTGATTTATAGAATGGGATGAGGGTCCATTGGATAAAATAATCCTGGATAGACAATGCCGGATTTACCTATATGCTTGACAGGTTTAAAGCTAAGTTCTCAAAATCCGGAAGACTTCCAGCCAAGATGTATATATAATTCGAGTCGTAAAAGAGAAGCTGTACAAGGGGAATGTCCCATGACCTCTTTCCATCTAAGTCCAGCACTGCGAGTCGGAAGTACCACGTACCTAGGGGACACTGTCATGGTTGGACAACCACGGATTCAGATGTATTGTTATAGGATTAAGGTGGTCCACCCCAGGCGACGCATTTACGGGGCCGGCGCTTCTGGGGCTCTGCTGTATATTTTGTGGGGCAGAACACACACGAGCAACGCCGCTGCATTGATCGAAGTCTGCTGGAGGAAGGCTGACCAAGGGTTAAACGACAGCCATAACTCACGCTTTCAACTATAGGCACAAGACCTGAAATTTTGAGGGGAGGGGCTTAGTCAGTTACATCGACCGCAATCCTCGAGTGATACTTATTTTATCGACCCTGAAAGGATGAAAGGCAAAGTCACCCTCGGTGGTATTTGAACTCAGAACATAAAGCCAGGAGAAATGTTGCAAAGCATTTTGTCCGGGATGCTAACGATTCGGTCAATCGTCGCCTTTATGACTACAAAGATATTGGTTTCGAATTTTGCCACAAGGCCAGCAATTTCGAGGGAGGGGTAAATCGATTACATTGACCACAGTGTTTAACTGATATTTGTTTTATCGATCCCGAAAGGATGAAAGACAAAGTCGGCCTCGGCGGAATTTGAACTCAGATCGTAAAGATGCACGAAATGCCGCTATGCATTTTGCTCGGCGTGCTAACGATTCGGCCAACTCGACGCCTTTATGACTACAAAAGGTTTGGTTTCAAATTATGATACAAGGCCAGCAATTCTAAGGGACAGAGAAATAAGTCGATTTCATGGACTCCAGTACTTGACTGGTACTTATTTTATCGACCCCGAAAACATAAAAGCAAACTCGGCCTTGGCGGAATTTGAACCCAGAACGTAAAGAAGGATGAAATGCCGCTAAGCATTTCACCCGACGTGCTAACGGTTCTGCCAGCTCGCTGCTTTACGACAACAACAATAATGCTTTCTACTAAAGGCACAAGGCCTGGAATTTTGGGAAACGGGGCTAGTCGATTAGATTGGCCCCAGTGCGTAACCGGTACTTAATTTATCGACTCCGAAAGGATGAAAGGTAAAGTCGACCTCGGCGGAATTTGAACTCAAAACGTAGCGGCAGACGAAATACTGCTTAGCATTTCGCCCGACGTGCTAACGATTCTGCCAGCTCGCCGCCTTAGGACAACAACAATAACAACAACGCGGTAGAAACATTATTCAGGTCAGTTCACATCACGTGACTGGGAAATTTCATGTTTTAAACTTTCATATTTATTTTATTTATTTTATACGTTTGTTTGTTTATCTGTTGCATTTTGCAGTCGATAAAAAGCATTTGCTTCACCTTTTAACCTAGCAGATGTTTTACTTCTATACATATTGTCTGCAATACACATCATATAATCACACACACTCACACATACATACATACATACATACATACATACACATGGATGGCTATGTCATGTTTACACTTCCACACAGACTCACACACAACCAGACACGTGTTAGTCATTAAACTGCTTCAAACCAACATCTGCTGCTACCAGTCGTATGCCAACAACGCCTACAACACCAACAGCACCAAACTTGAAAAGTTATCTCTGTTTTGCTGTACTAAGACAACCATTTAAAACACACACACACGCACACACACACACACACAACATACACGCACGCACGCATGACATACACACGCGCTCACGGGTCAGGTAGCAATAATATCAATTTGAAAAACGTCCAAAAACGCCAGAACTTGACAAAAATTACAAACATACACCTAGAAAACAATTATGGCCGGAAGGAAGCGCTGCACTCACCAACATCTAGGGCAGACATTATTCTGTTATCTTATCAGTTTCAGCCAGAAGCTCTGGCCATGCTGGGACGCCACCATTACAAAATGTGTCTCCCCGAGGTGGGGATGGGAATCGAGCACTGGTCTCCTATGTGAAAGGCAGGAGTACTTAAGACTATACTATCAAGGGGCAAGATTTTTCGAGAAAATGGCCGCTCGCGACATGTTTCATCATCGGGCTAATTTTTCGTTGGGCGAGCCATTCAGAAAGTCCCGCGGGTCGCATTTTGCGCATGACTGATCTACAATAAAATTTCTACGAAATCTCCAAAATCTGAAACGAGAGCAAAATCTTGACAAATCTAACAACAATAGCAATAACAAAACTAAGTGAAATAGCATTTTAGAGTTCCTTCACCTTGTAGACACCTTAATTGGGTTCAGGTGTGGCTGTGTGTTTAAGAAACTCGCTTTGCAGCCACGTAGTCACGGGTTCAATCCCATTACATGGCACCTGGAGCAAATGCCTTCTACTATAACCCCTGGGCCGACCAAAACCTTGTGAGTGAATTTGCTAGGTAGAAACTGTGCGGAAGCTTGTCTTAAATTTATGTGCATATGAGTGTGTGTCTTTGTGCATGAGTTTGTCTCCACCGACGCTTAACAACCGGTGAGGCTTGTTTTCGTACCTTTAATGCAGCGATTCGGCAAGAGAGTTCAATAGAATAAGTACCATACGTTAACAAACTGAAATTAGTATTATGGTCGACTTATTCTTCTAAACCCCTTCAAAAAGGTGCCCCAGCATGGTTACACTCGAATGACTGAAACAAATACACAACAAGGATAACAGACAGAAGATACACAAGTCATTCAAACTACTGTTGATGTCAACAAAGTTTTCCGACGCCATTCATTACGACAAAATAAGTAACAACGTCAGAAGACACTCAACGAGCTAATTAGCAACATGACCCTCCCAAGATCACAACTTTATGTTGTTTCCAGTTAGAAAACCTTTGAGATTTAGTATTTCTCGACTGGAGTGCCACAAGGATCTGTCTTCTCATTCATTGATTGAAAATTATATCTACACGCGCAATGGGATAATTTGGTTTCGGCTGTTTTGATGTTGATTATTTGACGCGGCTGGTTGGGCGTTCAGACTGTCTTGACGACAAAAGTACGTTTTGGTACTGGAGGCAACACACACACACACACACACACACACACACAGATGCTTACGCAGAAATATACATATGCAGATCGAGTGGGGGCGGGAGTTGACGTTACCAGCGAGAACTGTAATGTCGTTGACGTCATAAGAATGTAGAAACTTCGAGAGAATGTGGGATGATACTTTTTTGGAACGATGAATCTCGAAGCAAATCGAGCTTTAAATCGTAGCGTATGAATTTGGGTTAAAACCCCCTTGTTAAACGCTGCCAGTGAGACTCTAACCCACTCTCCTGTAAACAAGACAGACGTTCTACCCTTGGACCAAAGCAATCCTTCAAATTCCGAACACGGGACCATGTAATTGAGATGCAGACTTCTTACGACATAGACAACCCTGCGCCTATATATATACAATGTGAGTATATATGTATACTTGTGTGTGCATACGTGCATGCGTGCGCGTGTGCGTGTGTATGCGCGTGAAACAGAAAGAGTAGAAATGGGTATACATACATACATACACACACACACACACACACACACACACATATATATATATATATATATATATATATATATATATATATAATACAAAGAATATATATGCATGTATACACACATATATGTACATACTTACATCTACATGTGTATATAGATGCATATCAAGGTACAGGACGTTAGAACAATGAACTACAGACAACGGAACGAACACATAGGAAAACAGATAGCCACTTGGAATTA
>NC_142939.1:64338386-64343386 GCF_046866305.1 Octopus bimaculoides
GGGAGAAATATTTTCTTAGGAAAGAGAAAAGATAGAAGAGAGAGATAGAAGACGTCCAGTCCTTAGCGGAGCAGTAAAAGTATGCAAGACTTTTCTCAAGGTCAAAATGTGGCTTTTTGGGGGTTTTTTTTTTTTTGCTATTTATATCCCAGCAATGGGTCTTTGTAACTCTCTCAGAAACCAGTTCCTTCCTTATAGGAAGAATTCAAATTATTAAAAAATTAGAGAGAACATATCAGTACATACAAACAGACACACAGACAGACGAACGGACAGACAGATATTTGTGGCATATTTCCATTTTTCCATTACACCCTTTAGTAGGTGCAAACATAACAGACCTGAAAGAGTTATTTGCGACAGAAAAGTAAGTGACGCACTGACATAGCAGTTAGCTGCCTTCTACAACTGCGTCGAAATTTGTACGTCCTCTACTCTGATAATAAATTTGCATTTCTACCAATGATTATTGGTGCACGTGGGTTTGTTTATGAATATATAAAGGACAATTTTATGAGAACTCTAATAAAAACAATAAAGCCATACATATATGAACGAGCCCAAATAGTTCAAGGCGATGCTCCAGCATGGCCGCAGTCAAATGACTGAAACAAGTAAAAGAATAAAAGAATAAATATACATGCATACATACGCTAATACATGCATACGTATATATATGCATATGCACGCACACACATGCTTACATACACACATACATGCAGACAGATACACATTCATACACACACACACACATACATACAGAAAAACAGACAGACAGACAGACACACACACACATACGTTCATGCATGTATTCACACACACACGTTCCGTTCACATCACAGCTATTCCAAAGAACTGTATTTTTTATGGTTCAACAATAATAAATTGTATATCTTTCTCCTAAACTTCCGCCATAGTTTTACTAAACCGGAAGCTAGCCTGTCTCCGCTCAATGGTAAAACAAACAGGCTAAATTCATTTCTATAGCTGAGTGCACTGGAGCAACCTGAAGTGAAGTGTCTTGCTCAAGAACATAATGGATTGCCTGATGCAGGGATTGAAACCACAATCTTACGATCGTGAGTCCAACAGTCTAACGACTGAGTCATGCACCTGGATGATAATTGATGAAAAACATTTGAACTTCGATACTTGTAAATCAATTTTGACCTGGTGCTAAAGAACAAAAAAAAAACGACAAAAACAGTGTGAATGTCATGGTTGGAGAGCTTTTAATAATCGCATTTCACCTAGCACTAAAACAACAAGACGAAAAACAACAACAAAAAACAAACAATGAACACATGAACAGATAGTGAGACTTGCCTAAGGCTATCGATGTGCGTTTCTGCACCACGTCTTCAAATCATGCTCTTCAGTTGATACAACTTAATTAGAAAACGCTTCTCAAATAATATTTAAATATTCATTCAACATTTGATGCGTAAAATGAGTTTGGCTCCGGTATAGGGGTGGAGAAGTTTTTTGTAGGACATGCGGATGCACACGAACACACACACATGCACACACACACACAAACACAAACACACACTCATATACTCGTACACAGGTGCGTGCTCACCTGTACGCATTCACACACAGACTTACACGCAAACCTACAACATACATGCGCACAACACGAATACAGATATACATACACAAATACGCGCACGCGTACATCTACGTATAGAGAGAGGGAGGGAGAGAGAGAAAGAGAGTGTGCACGCGCGCGCGTTTATGTTACAATAAATGCAACTTTACACTAATCTGATGGGAGGGGGTCACGCTATACTATTGTAGAGTACAAGTTTACTCTTAAACAAGAATGTTGGCGGTGGTTTCGAAGTTTCGGCCAGTTAAGCCATTGTCGGACTCCCAAACTTTCGAAGTCACTGTCAACAACATTAATGTTTAAGAATGAACATTATATATATATTACAAATAATATGTGAATATATGCATATATACGTACATGTATGTACATACCTACATCTACATGTATATATAGATGCATATCTGGGTACAGGACGTTACAAAAAAAAACGTGGACAAAATGATAAACAGAACATAAACAGAGCACAGAAAACACACAGGGAACATTTCCTTCGTCAGCTGCCAGCATGCTAAACTAAGCGTATATATATATGTATGTATGCATGTATTAGCTTGCTTACCAACCACATGGTTCCGGGTTCAGTCTCACTGCGTGGAATCTTGGGCAAGTGTCTTCTGCTATAGCCTCGGGCCAACCAAAGCCTTGTGACTGGATTTGGTAGACGGAAACTGAAATAAAGCCCGTCGTATATATATATATATATATATATATATATATATATATATATATGTATGTATGTATGTGTTTGTTCTCCCACCATCGCTTGACACCCGATGTTGGTGTCTACATCCCTGTATATTAGCGGTTCGGCGAAAGTGACCGATAGAAGTACAATGCTTACAAAGAATAAGTCCTGGGGTCGATTTGTTCGACTAAAGGCGGTGCTCCAGCATGGCCACAGTCAAATGACTGAAATAAGTAAAGGAATAAAAGAATATGCACGCGCTCACACACAAACAAACGCAAATATATATATATATATATATATATATATATATATATATATCTTTTACTTGTTTCAGTCATTGGACTGCGGCTATGCTGGAGCACCGCCCTTTAGTCGAACAAATCGACCCCAGGATTTATTCTTTGTAAGCCTAGTACTTATTCTATCGTTCTCTTTCGTCGAACCGCTAATTGACGGAGACGCAAATACACCAACGTCGGTCGTCAAGCGATGGTTTGGCGGGAGCGGGGGGAACAAACACAGACACAAATAACAAACACTCACATGCATATATGTCAAGCTTCTTTCAATTTCCGTCTACCAAATCCACTCACAAGGCTTTGGTCAGCCCGAGGCTATAGGAAAAGACACTTGTGCAAAGTGCCACGCAGTGGGACTGAACCTGGAACCATGTGGTTGGGAAGCAAGCTTCTTACCACACAGCCACTCCTATGTATATATAAATCACTTAGCTGTTCATAAGTCAGAAAACAAATCACTCTCAGAGAAATTAAACGGTCATATTTTTATATATCAACGTGCAGTATATTACTGGTTATGACATAATTGGTCAAAATGTTACCGTAGGTTTCACACCGACTATTGACGACACTTCTGACATCCTGGACGGAAGCGTGCAGCTTCACACACACACATACACACATACGAGGGGGTGCTGAAAAGTTCCTGGCTTTAAAGGTTTCATGAAAGACCTGGTTGGAGGCCCAACTTTCTGATTTCTTTAACAGGGGTTAGAAAACTAAAGGACCACTGCAATAAATATGTGAATCTGAGAAGGAAATATGTTGAATAAAATAATAATTAACTGATCCTCTTGTATTATTTTCTACCCAAAATCAGGAACTTTTCAGCACCCCATCGTATGTGTGTGTATATATATATATATATATATATATACATATATACAGAGAGAGAGAGATACAAATATATACACACACACACACATATATATACATATACATATATACATGTGTGTGTGTGTGTGTGTGTCCCTGGTTTTCTCGTTGTTGCTAAGAAGAATCGGAAAGAAATGCATTGAAGAATAACATTTTTCGAGACAACAATTGTCGCCCATGGACCGATGTCAACAGTGTGTGCGTGTGCATGTTTACATATCTATCGTTCTCTCGTCCGAAAATGGGGACGACTGCCTTGCCAAAACAAATTTCCGTCCGTAAGGGCAACAACGAAATAATACACGTTTTGATTTTAGAAAAGCACTTGGATTGTGTGAATGCTCTAGAATGTTTCTCTTCTTCGTCAAGCAAAGCTTGTAACGTCAGTTCCCATTCGCATATTGTCCTGCCGTTCTAGCGGCCTCCATTTTCAAGCAATATTCCGAGGGACTCATGACTACATAAATGACCAGGCAGTTGGCTTGTCCATGTACGGTATTCCATTATCTAATATAAACTGGGAAATGTAAGAAATACCATCAAATTTGAGTTGCACGCCAGTCGTCATGTTCAAACGTGGAGAATAAATTATTTTTATACTCGCTGCAACTGACTCGTTTTACCATACACATCTCTATCCCAGGCCAGCTTACTACGTTTGTCTATAATCGAAAGGCCCTTTCTGTTTATTTTCCTATTGTTGTATAGCCGAAAGGCCCATTGTATAATTCTTATTCTGTTGCACTTGCATTATTATTTCATAGCAGTCGAAAGACCCTTTCTGTTATTTATTTATTTGTAAATGTACAATTGTTTTCCTTCTGTTGTATAGCCGAAAAGCGTTCGTCTATTGTATATGTATAATTCTAGCTTCCATATTTTGTTTCCGTTCTTGTATACATCCGTTTCCATTTCCCAGAGGCTTAATGCTCTGGCACTTGCCGGATTCAAGCAGTCTCAGCAATAAAAAAAAAAAAAAAAAGTGCGAAACTGCAAGGACTTTCTGGGCACTGACTGAAGAGGAAATCGGCTGCGAATGATCCGTGTATCTTGTTTTTGTCGTGTTTACCGTTTGTTATGTTACCGCCTATTTTTTCGCATGGTATGTTTTGTTGAATTTCTGCCTGTTGTGTTCTGTCTGTCCTACTCTTGATATATACATACATATATATGTACATACATATATATACATACATACATATATATATATATATATACATACATATATATATATATATATACATACATATATATATATATATACATACATATATATATATACATACATATATATATATATATACATACATATATATATATATACATACATATATATATATATACATACATATATATATATATACATACATACATATATATATATACATACATATATATATATACATACATATATATATATACATACATATATATATATACATACATACATATATATATATACATACATATATATATATACATACATATATATATATACATACATATATATATATACATACAT
>NC_142939.1:64348386-64428386 GCF_046866305.1 Octopus bimaculoides
TTGAGTGTGATCATTGCCAGCGTCGCCTTACCGGCACATGAAAAACAACATTCGAGTGTGGTCGTTGCCAATGTCACCAGACTGGCTCCCGTGCACATAGCACGTAGAAAACACCTTTTTGAGCATGGTCGTTGCCAGAACCACCTGACTGGCCCTCATGCCGGTGGCACATAAAAGCACCTGCTACACTCTTGGAGTGGTTGGCATTAGGAAGGCATCCAGCTGTAGAAACTTTGCCAGATCAGATTGGAGTGTGGTGCAGCCTTGTGGCTCACCAACCCTCAGTCAAACCATCCAACCCATGCCATCATGGAAAGCTTATTTAACAATGCCACTGCAAAAATCAACAACCAAATCCTTGAAATCTCAAAGCTGCAAGATAATGCACGATTAATTCAAATCAATATGAATGAATACATGATACATTTGACAAAATAATCCAAATACTGAAGGGTTAAAATATTCCCATGATGCCATTTCTCCCAAACTACTCCAGATGCATCTACCACATTCTCAGAGATACAATCTCTTCTACATATTCCAAATCTCTCTCTCACACACACACACACTCTCCAAATGTACCTACTTAGTGTTGAGGGTCATCCAGTACACTAGCCGTGAAGTAATGTTGTTCTTCTTCCAAAGCCCCAGTTCTGTCACCATTAGTCCAGTGTTGAACGAACAGGCTTTAGGGTTTAGGTGAAGCTTCTGTACATGTTTGTTCTTGAAGTCAATGTATTCAGCATAATTGTTCTGCAAAAAGACAAAAAATATTAATGGTAGTAGTAGTAATAGTAATAGTAGTAGTAGTAGTAGTAGTAGTAGTAGTAGTAGTAGTAGTAGTAGCTCCACCTTAGCGAAGCAGAGGTATTGTTCTTAGTCATATTTGTTTGTTTGTCTGTGGACAAGATAACTCAAGAACCGCTGGATGGATTCGGATGAAACTTTCAGGGATTTTTGGCCCCATGACTGGCACGAACTGATTAGATTTTGGGATTGATCTGGTACTGGACAAGGATTCTGGATTATTTTGTTCTGTTTTTTTTTTTACTTAATTTTTGGGAGCGGTCAGGTTCATTTCTAGAATTCTTGTTTGTGAGAGCAGTCAAGTTTATTTCAGATATTCTCATTTTAAAAATCATCTCCGGCTAATCGTTGAGAGGACGTTGGAGAGGACGTTGGTGTTGCCTTGGCAGAGGTTTGTGCTCTCTGAGTGCTCTAATATTAATAATATTATAATTAATATTATTATCATTATTATTTAGGAGCAAGCAGGAAGAAACATTAGGATGCCAGGCAAAATGCTTAGAGACATTTCATCCATCTTTATGTTCTAAGTTCACATGCTGTCAACATTGATTTTGCCTTTCATCCTTTTGGGGTTCAATAAAATAAGTACCAGTCATGCACTGGAGTTGATGTAATTGTCTTACCCCTCCCCAAAACTGCTGGCCTTGTACCAAAATTTGAAATCATTATTATTATTATTAGGTGGTGAGCTGGTAGAATCGTTAGCACACTGGATAAAATATTTAGCAGTATTTCATCTGCCGCTACGTTCTGAGTTCAAATTCCACCAAGGTCGACTTTGCCTTTCATCCTTTCAGGGTCAATTAAATAAGTACCAGTTACGCATTGGGGTAATGTAATCGGCTTAATCCCCTCCCCCAAGCTGCCCATGTGGAAAAAATTTGCGATCATTATTATTATTAAACAGTGCATACATGACGTGTTTCTTCCATTTTAGCCCTTATAAAGACCTCAATCAGACTCAATAAATAGGTTCTCTACTTGACAACTAACAGTATTTTCTCACACACACATCCCCCCACCATTCCCCACACACAGCCTTAACCACATCTGTAGACACAAAAATCAAGATGACACTAAAAATAATCAGACGGCATCACAAGAAGATAAAATCAAATTTATTGCCACAAAAAGGAAAAAAAAAAAAAAAAAAAACAGATGTTGAAGTTACTATCAGACATACCTCTCACCTCTATTACTCACCCAGGATCAAAGAAATACTTCCTTCATTATCATCATCAGCATCTTTATTATATTACTAGGAGTACCCGGCGTTGTTCAGGTATTAAATACTCGGCAATGGTCTTAATAGGTTCTACCATTTTTTTCGTTGTATATCTCTTTGAATATTTTTTGCATTATGTAGCAAACATTGACATTGAGGAAGAAGTGATTTTCCCATAGACCATAAATAAAGTAGTAACAACAGGGTGAAAAGCCCTGGAGAAGCTACAAGAGCATCTCAGGGGGTGCAACAATTGAATGTAAAGTGGCCCTGAAAAGGGCCGTGTTATTCTCACAATAGCCCTGAAAAGGATTGTTAACTGTTCACAAGTATAAACGTCCTTTTTTTGTTCATATGAAAAGCAATGGGTGCAGTGATGCCAAAACTCAAGCCACCTACATCAAAGAATTGAAGAAAACTACAGCTTGACCTGTAGAAGATATACAGAGGACACGTGGAAAAGATATCTCAATGACTGTTCCCAAATTTGGACCAATTCCCAACAAAATCTGGAAGAATTTGGCACCCTCCTCAATAATTTGCACCCTAGTCTCAAATTCACAAGAGAAATGAGCAACACACAATTACCATTTCTTATGGTAATTAAAAGCAACACCACAATCACAACTGATATTTATTACAAAAGCACAGATACACACCAGTTCCTAAACTTCAAATCATGCCACCCGACACACAAAACGCAACATCCCATACTGTCTAGCCAAGAAAATTTGTACTACAGGAACAATATGACTTACAAAACTCAAAGGATTTCTGCTCAAGCAAAAATACCCTCTCCTACTTGTAAAAAATAGCATATAACAAGCAAAAGAGATACCTGTGGAACAACTTAAGGTAACACAAGAAAGATGAACCCATCAACGGAACACAATACCATTCCTAGTAACACATTGTATCACCAAAACATTTTTAACATCATCAAAACAAATTTGCCAATCAAGAAACAAAGTGAAAAATTAAAAAAACATTAATAATTAATCAAACACTTAAGCAAAAGGCAACCACATAACCTAAAGAAACTATTAAGAAAGGCAAAATTCAACATGAACAAACAGGATAAAACATTCACAATATGCAAGTGTTATGATAACAGATGTGGAATGTGTTAATACATGCATACAGGTAGATCCATTAGAACATTTCTTGTTCTTCCCAACCTGGAGGCCCTGTATACAGGAGCGAGAGGGAGGGGGATGCACCTTCATTCTCTGACTAATCCCTAAAGTAATAAATTTCAATGGCCCAAATTTGTTCACAAAAGTTGATATTAAATGGCAACAAACCTTTAGCAAAGTAAGTCTCTTTGAAACACCTGTGCAATCCTCAGAGAAAGCAGCAATATGGCCTGGTTTTAACTTCATAGAATACAGCTGATGAATATCGCCTGAAAATATAGAATACAATTTAAATACAAGTGTGTGTGTGTGTGTGTGTGTGTGCGTGCACATGCGAATATGTGTATGTGTGTCACCATATCCTTGTCTTGACTTCTTCCCCCAAAAATATCACACCTTGTGCTTATAGTAGAAAGGATTATTATTATTATTATTATTATCATTATTATAAAGGTGGTGAGCTGGCAGAATTGTTAGCACGCCAGAGAAACTGCTTAGCAGTACTTCGTCTGTCTTGACGTTTTGAGTTCAAATTCTACCAAAGTCAACTTTGCTTTTCATCCTTTCAGGGTCAATAAATTACGTACCAGTGAAACAATGGGGTTGATACAATCAACTGGTCTCCTCCTGCCGAATTTCAGGCCTTGTGACTTTAGTAGAAAGGATTATTATTATAAAGGAAACGAGCTGGCAGAATCGTTAGCATGCCAGGCAAGATGCTTAGCCATATTTCACCTGTCACTACATTCTGAGTTCAAATTCCAACAAGGCCGACCTTGCCATCTATCCTTTCAGAGTTAATAAACTAAGTACCAGTAAAACACTGGAGTCAATGTGTTCAACTAGTCCCCTTCCCCCCTAATTTCAGGACTTGTGCCTTTAGAAGAAAGGATAATTATTAATATTATAATCATTAATATTATTATTATTATAGAAGAACATAATGATGTTGCTTTTGGGTGTGGAGAGTAATAGCAGGAAAAGTAGTGCGAAAATATACGAGTTCAAATAAAAAAAATAAAAAAATCTGCAGCCGAGAATATTGCTAAAGGAGGCGGGTGAGAGGGGAAGAGGTTTCAGATTTTCTCCATAAGTGCAAGGGAGATAATCAGGGTAGTTTCTTGAAGAGAGCAAAAGCGCAGTATTTGGGAAGGAAACAAGAAAGCAAATGTGGAAAAGGCAAGAGAGAGAAAAAGGAGAAAGAAAACGAAAATGAATGAAGAAGGAATTTATGGATGAGAAATGGAAGAGAAATGAAGACGTATGAATGAATAATGGAATGAATAAAAGTACAAGAAAACAAGAAATCAGCTACTCATAGCTACAGAAGATAGTTTTCTGAGATCACACATATATATATGTATATATATATATATATATATATATCAGCATTGGTTATATTACAAACATCAAATTCGAGTCAGTGACTTTATATAACACCATGCTCCCATACATTTGATCCTATATAAATATTACCATGGCCTTTAACATAAAAGAATACATATATTAAAAGAACACAAAAGGTAAAAAATATAAATGCAAATAAAAATACAAATATGGTTCCGGGTTCAGTCCCACTGCGTGGCACCTTGATCAAGTGTCTTCTACTATAGCCTCGGGCCGACCAAAGCCTTGTGAGTGGATTTGGTAGACGGAAACTGAAAGAAGCCCGTCGTATACATGTGTGTGTGCGTGTGTGTGTGTGTGTGTGTGTGTGTGTGTGTGTGTGTGTGTGTGTGTGTGTGTGTGTGTGTGTGTGTGTGTGTGTGTTTGACAACCAATGCTGGTGTATTTACATCCCCGTAACTTAGCGGTTCAGCAAAAGAAACCGATAGAATAAGTACTAGGATTACAAAGAATAAGTCCTGGGGTCGATTTGCTCGACTAAAGGCGGAGCTCCAGCATGGCCGCAGTCAAATGACTGAAACAAGTAAAAGAGTATATATAGAACAGCCTATCAAGAGGGTAAATACAATCGACTAAAAATTCTAAAGTGTGTCATGTGACTAAAAACCTAAATGAAATAATTGACTAAAAATTTTTTAATTTTTCTTTTTTACTCCCCTCAATTAAAAATATGTCAAAAAAGTCCAGGAGTGTAAGAGAATTCCACAAAATATATATATATATATATATATATATATATATATATATACACACACACATATATATACGAACTGCTGGTGGGAAGTCTATGGCCAGCTTCTGGCCTCGCTCTAATTGCTCTTGGGTTGTTAGAATGCCCTCAGCTGGTGGGATGCTAGTGTATATGGATTGTAGGAGGAGCACTCCATCAGTTACAACAACGAGGGACCCAGCTGATACGATCAACGGAACAGCCTGCTCGTGAAATTAATATGCAACTGGCCGAGCACTCCACAGACGCGTGTACCCTTAACGTAGTTCTAGTAGAGATTCAGCGTGACACAGAGTGTGATAAGGCTGGCCTTTTGAAATACAGGTACTGCTCATTTTTGCCAGCTGAGTGGACTGGAGCAACGTGAAATAAAGTGTCTTGCTCAAGGACACAGCGAGAGTGAAAGAGAGAGAGAGAGAGAGAGAGAGATATCTTACCTTGTACAATACAATCACTATCTATATAAATAACACGCTTCTTCAAATTCGGAAACAGTTTTGGCAGGTAGTACCGGGCATAATTGAGCTGAAAATTTTAAAGTGATAAAAACAGTCAATCACTGGACAAATGCATTTGTATCAAACTGACAAAGATCAGAGAAAATGTTTACCAAAAATCACAAACTATCAATTGGAATCACAAGTAATTAATAATTAAATTCAATATTCATTTATAAATATCTATCAAGTGATTCAGTTGGTTATATAACCAAATAGGTTCACATTATATTACAATACTTTGGGATATTAATGACTTGTAGGGACACTGTATTTCATTATGAAACTGTAATATACTACAGAGTACATTAAATGTTCATATAAGTCAAAATTGTATTCTACTGTGTTAGCAGTGCTCTTACATCACTCATTCAGATTTTCTATAGAAATTATAGCCAGTACTGATTTCGTTACGCTTCATATCTGAGACGCCAGATGTAGTAAACAAGATCAAAGATGGAAAATGGATAATAGGCGTATACTCCATATCTCAGGAGTTTTTGCTCCTTCACATTGTTTAACCCTTTTGTTACTATATTTATTTTGAGATGCTCTGTGTTTCTTTCAATTACTTTAAATATAACAAAGAATTTAGTAAAATAACTTAGTTATCATTCAGCTAGTGTTGGGAACATAAATTGTGACTAAGGTTGGGTGGAAGATTTTAAGTCAAAACTTATGAAAACAAGACATTTGTACTCAGAGCCAGAGCCAGTCTCAGCCGGGTCGGTAACGAAAAGGTTAAACAAGCCACTGAATATAGCGGTGTAACATTATTGAATATGGTTATAATCTCTACAGAAAATCTGTAGAGATAACAAGTGACAATACTTTGGGTAAGAATCTTGGATTAATTAATGCAGTCTAGGATAGCAATTGTCAACATTTTTTGCACCATGGACTGATCTCAAGCCAGACAATTTTCCCACAGAAGACAGGATCACATGCGTAACAAATCACAATGAAGTACATAATATATATATTTTAACTATTACATATATAATACAGAAAAATTCAGAGGTAAGCCTTTCTTGGTGGTATAGGGGTATTTTTGAGTAAAATTCCCAAATAAGATTTTTCCAGTGTCAAAAGACTATTGGCTGTTAGAACTCTTCTGGGTGTAATACATACATATAGACTGCATGTACACTACATGTTTAATGCAAAAACAACCTGTAGAGTGTGACAGTTAATAAAATGGAAATGAAATTTTGAAATTTATTCTTTCTGAGTGGCCTGGTACCAAATGATTCACTGCCTGGTACTGGTCTGTTGCTAGGTATTTGGAGACATCTCAACTCATGTTTTGGGAATGGCATTTAGTAGAGTGAAACTGTGCAGCAGACCATCAAACGTGTGTGCGTATGTGTGTGTGTGTGTATTAAGATAATTTGAATAGAATAAACAAAAAAATTCCCTCAAAAATCCAAAACAAAGTCATTTTTTTTAAATATCAGAAAATCAAAAAACAAAACGTTTTTAATACTCACTGGGTTAGAAAGTTCCTTTCTCCCCGAATGTATTTTGATTTTGCCTTTTACCCATTCTTTGCGGAATGGTTTCACTTCATAGTTTGTTAATTGCAGTTTACTTTTTGTTAACCAAACACTGAAAAGAAAAATACATAGGTATATGCATAGGTGCACGAGTGGCTGTGAGGTAAGAAGCTTGCTTTCCAACCATCTGGTTTCAGGTTCAGGCCCACTTCATGGTACCTTGGACAAGTGTCTTCAACCATAACCTTGTGAGTGGATTTGGTAGACAGAAACTGAAAGAAGCCTGTCATATATATTTGTATGTGTGTGTCCCACCAATGCTTGACAACTGGTATTGGTGTGTTTATGTCCTTATAACTTAGCAGTTTGGCAAAAGAGTCTGACAGAATAAGTACCAGGCTTTAAAAAATAAATCCTGGGGTCGATTTGTTCGACTGAAATACTTCAAGGCAATGCCCTAGCATGGCCGCAATCAAATGACTGAAACAAGTAAAAGGTAAAAGATATAGATCATCATTATCAATAACATCAATTTAGCATCCACTTTTCCATGCTGGCATGGGTTGGGTGGAGTACACTGAGGCAGATTTTCTATGTGAGTGTGATCACATCTGGGCTCACTTATTTGAGTGATGTTGGACTAAGCACTTCTGTCAACGACTTACTCCATGGCATTGAAACCTTGTGGAATAAGAGATCCATCCATCCATTTACTCCAGCCATTATTCCTAGGAGGGTTGAGGTGGGTAGAGTCTCCAGGTGCTTCCTCCAGAGGACCTTATCAGAAGCAACTGCCATTATACTTTCCAGTTGGATAGTATCCAACCATCTCGTTCTCCCCTTGGGACTCTTCCCTCTTGTGACTTTTTTTAGCACCCATGCCGGTGACACACAAAAGGTACCCACTACACTCTTGGAGTGGTTGGCATTAGAAAGGGCATCCAGTGGTAGAAAACAGGCCAAGATTAGATTGAAACCCAATTCGGATCTCCGGCTTAACAGTTCCATTTAACCAATGCCAGCAAGGACACTAAATGATGATGCTGTCTGTAGTACTAGGGGTATGACCTGGAGAGATCCCTTATGTGACAAACAGGTGAAGGTTGGTGACAGGAAGGCAATACAACAGTAAAACAATGCCTCAGTAAAATATTTGTCTAACCCATGCTGGCATGGAAAAATAAAAGTAGAAAAGAATGGATGTAAAAGTAAATGAACGAATTTGAAGGTAAAAGAAATGTTTTTTTGAAGTAATCACAGAACAAATAGATCATAATCCAAGATAAATTATGTACGTGGTGGTACAACATGCTAGAAATAGCAGTTCAGCTATTCTCAAATTACATCTTGCAAGGTTGCAAAAAAAAAAAAAAAAAAAAAGACAGAAAAGAAAAATGTTGTTCAGTTGGAAATAGAGAAAACTGAGAAAAATATAAGATGCCGTCACACACACACACACACACACACACGTGTGTGTGTGTGTGTAACTTATATTTATCTGATAAAGGATTTGCTCCGAGATCGTGTGTTGAAACTAAAGTAATTACAGAATAGAAGACACACACTCGCCATTCAAAAACACACAGAGCAGTTAACTTCATTTAATCATTTATTATTTGGAGTCAAAATTTTACTCGCACCAGCCATGACAGTCATCGGTTGTGCGCGTGCGATCGGTGATAAGAAAGCCTATGAAGCTTTTATGAATTGCAATCACACGACGTTAGGTTACCTCCCTTGTAACATTGCAAGGGAGGTAACTCTAAAAAAAAGAGCAATTCACACACAAAAGGCGCAGGCGTGGCTAAATTACATGGCTTAAAAGCTGGCTTCCTAACCGTGTTTCCGAGCTCAGTCCCACAGCGCGACACCTTGGGCAAGTGTTTTCTACTACAACCCCGGGCTGATCAAAGCCTTCTGAGCAGATATGGGTAAACTGAAACTGAAAGAAGCCCATCGTCCAGATATGCGCGTGCGTCTGTGTTTGCCCCACTCCCATTACTGCGTGACAACCGGTATCGGTTTGTTTACATCCCCATAACTTAGCAGTTCGGTAAAAGACACCGACAGGTCAAGGTCAAGTACCAGGCTTAAATACATGTACTGGGGTTGATTTGTTCGACTAAAATCCACCAAAGCCGTGCCCCAGCGTGGCCATGGTACAATGGCTGAAACAAGTAAGACACAAAAGACAAAAGATTACAAACACCACGATTTTCTTTTCTTTCTCTGAAGAATACTAAACCCCTGGACCTTTCCCGTCTAAGGGACATTGTAGCTGTTGAACCCCTGATGGAGATGATACTGATATATCGTGCAATATGGCTTTCCTTTCTTTAAGGCAGAAGGTTACGATTGGGAAGGAGGAATCATGTTGAGTGTTCCCTTCTCAGCTCAGTTGTTGCTGAAGTTATCGTTGGTCCTGCCCAAATGAGCAAATCTATTAGTCACCTGGAGCGATAGCTAAATAGTTGAATGATCTCCCTTGCAAGAAAGATCATAGAGTAACCTCCCTTCTCTAAGTTTCTTGAAGCATCTGTGCCATGAGACGCGATTCTTAATTATTTTTTTTTTTTGCCCACAGGGGGGCTAAACATAGAGGGAACAAACAAGGACAGACAAAGGGATTAAATCAATTACATCAACCCCAGTGCGTGCCCCCCCCCGCCCCAAAAGGATGAAAGGCAAAGTCAACCTCGGCGGAATTTGAACTCAGAACGTAACGGCAGACAAAATACCGCTAAGCGTTTCGCTCAGTGCACTAACGTTTCTGCCAGCTCACCGTGGTTCTTAATTATTCAAGAAGATTAGCGTTTCTTGTGGAAGTTTCATTCCATTCATAAAAACAGTTTGCTAACCCAGCACTTCGCTTCTTAGTCGATTAGACTTAGAGCCATTCATGTCATTGCTATGCCCGTCTATTTCTCTATGCCACATGACAGAAAACAACCACTAAGCTGTTATTTCTACATTTTCTATCTCTGAACTTTCTTGCCTAGATTATTTCATTCAACTAGATTCTACATTTTGATTCTATGTATCATCAACCAGTGAATAAAATATATTTTTATGTAGTAAATACATAGACCTTTATTTATTCTTTCATCTCTTTTATGAACTCTTGTAATAACATACACGCAGCCACATCAACACCTTGTACTGACTATATATTCCCACTATAACTTTATCAAATGTAATCCTTATTTATTCACATTATTTTGAATTAATCATGTATTATCTCGATTAGAAATTTTGATGATGTGACTTTTTTTATTGTTAGAATGACATTGTAAGGTAAGTGTAAGATGTCAGATCTGGTTGATTTGAACATAAAACAGGTAGGACATTTGTACCAGATATAGCTAATTTAAATGCTAAATGGTTAAAGCTATTACAAGAGTGACCAACCCATATTTTTCTCAGTTGTCTATTTCCAGCTGAACAGGTTTTGTCTTTGCAACATGGTAAGTTGTAATTTGAGAAAGATTTAACTACTATCTCTGTTAAATGTAACACTTACTTATTAACACTATTCTCAATTAATCGTGCGTGCTCTCACAGCTTTACGATTTCAATGAAGTGATTGTTTAGTTTTTAGAATGACATTGCAAGGTAGGTGTGAGAGGCCAGAACTGGCCTGTCTTAAAAAGCCGATAGAATATTTGAGCCAGATATGTCTAATTTAAATGCTTATTGGTTAGGTGGTGCCCCAGCATGGTCACAGCCTTTGGGGTGGAACCTGGCATGGGTTAGACAGAAGCTGGCAAGACAGAGGCTTACACCGAGCTCCAATTGTCTGGGGTTTTTTTGGGTTTTTTTGCCCACAAGGGGGCTAGATATAGAGGGGACAAACAAGGATAGACAAACGGATTAAGTCGATTATATCGACCCCAGTGTGTAACTGGTACTTATCTAATCGACCCCGAAAGGATGAAAGGCAAAATTGACCTCGGCGGATTTTTAACTCAGAACCTGAAGACAGACGAAATACCACTAAGCATTTCGCCCGGCGTGCTAACGTTTCTCCCAGCTCGCCGCCTTCGCCAAGCTCCAATTGTCTGTTTTGGCATGGTTTCTACAGTTGGATGCCCTTCCTAACATCAGCTACTTTACAGAGTGTACTGTGTGCCTTTTACATGGTGCCAGCATGGATGCCTTTTTATGTGGTACAAGCCATAAAAGAGTAGAGGAGGTGAGGTAAGAGGTGATACTTACACTAAGTGATCAACACTGTCTTCGTCAACAACAAGGTGAAACATAACATTGTGTTTGGTGTTGGAGTAAATACTGTTCATAGCAGCAATCATTCCGCCCATAGTGTTCTCATCAGATGCCAATACCACATGAACAGCATTAGTTAAGTTGGGGTACAATTTTATTTTAGAGCTCTTGAGACCTATAAAATGAATGGAAATTGCAACGTATGAACAAAGAATGAAAAAGGTTTGCTTTCAAAGTTTGTTCTTTTAGCCTTCGGATACCAACCTGCCTGAGACACACTACAAACTTCCTGTTTTAACCCTTCAGAATTAAAGTTTCTGTATCAAATGTAATACGTTTTTATCCACATTGTTGTCAATTGATCATGTATTATATTGTAGCTTCACTCCGAGAGTGTAGTGGGTGCTGCCGGTGGCACGTAAAAGCACCCACTACACTCTCGGAGTGGTTGGCGTTAGGAAGGGCATCCAGCTGTAGAAAATTTGCCAAATCAGATTGGAGCTTGGTGTAGCCATCTGGTTCACCAGTCCTCAGTCAAATCGTCCAACCCATGCCAGCATGGAAAGCGGACGTTAAACGATGATGATGAACGATGATATTTCAATTGTGTGTTTGTATATTTTTGAATGACATTATAGGGTAGGCGTAAGAGGTTGGATCAGGTCAGTTTTAACATAAAACAGGTAGAATATTCTGGCTGGATTAAATGCTAAAGGGTGAAAGAGACCACAGTATTTTCTGGTATACAAGTCGAATTTTGCAGACCAGTCAAGAGCTTTTAGTGAGATGTTAGTTATCTCTTGTCTCAACAATGAACCAATCCTTAGGAGAGGCTTCTATGTTGTAACTCAACCTGCTAAAAATAGCAGCCAAATTTCCTTCAAATTACATCCTACCAACATAAAAAGGAGGAAACGTAACAATAGATAGTATAGATCTAGATATCTCTTAACCCTTTTCTTACCATATTTCTGTTGAAATATGTTACTCGTTTCAATTAATTTTGAAAACAATGAAAAATTTAGTGAAAATAACTTTGTCATTATCAAGGTGGTGTTTGAAAGATAAATTAACATGAAATTTTGATTGGAAGTTTTAATATAGTTCCATTTGAAATAGGAACGCTGTGTCACAGGACCATGGAGCAGTCTCATGTGCATTGGTACCAAAAGGGCTAAGGAAAGGTCACCGATGGAATGCTTCTGATCAGAGCTCTACTTGATCAAGGTTAGCCCAGGGCTAAACAAATAAAATGTCTTTTTAAAAAAAAGTTTCCCAAGACACTCAGGGAGGCCTTTATGTGGTCATTGACTTGCTGAAAATAGCAATCGAATTTCACTTTATGATTTTAAAAGAGAAGGGACAAATTGTATCAGAAACTAAGATGAGATGGTCATGGCAGGAAGGCCTTTGATCATAAGTCTGTCCATCCTCGTGGCTGAGCTTAGACTCAATAACAACTTTTACAGATGATTTGCCTTCAGTCAGTTTTAGAAAGATGGAAGACACTCAAAGACAATGGAAGGCTTTCTCTCTTTCTCTCCCTATTTCTTTTGCCCTCTCTCTCTCTCTCTCTGTGACAAACACACCCACATTCATAAGTACATTCTCCACACACACACACAAGCCACCCAAAGGAGGTTTCACACAGATCCACACAACCATCAAAAATAACAAACAGCAGCTATGTTGCCCTTGTATCACCACCACCACCATCACACAGACAATATATTGTTACACCAGAAGACATTTATAAAGAGAATCCAGGTTACCTTTCTGGCTGATCCAAGGCCATCTTTTAGTAACTTTTATTGCTGGGAACCACAGATACAGCAGAGTCAGCAACCACACCAAAAAGATACCAAAGCCAACTGTACAAAATAAATAAATAAATATATAGTTACCATTGTTATTATTTCAAATTTTGGCACAAGGCCAGCAATTTTGAAGGAGGGGGTTAGTCAATTACATCATCTGACTGTTCTGCAAAGGACCAACAACATGGTCACCAGCAAGTTGTAGGTTTAACAGTAGGGAGGCCTTCTAAATGAATTGCCTCACAGGGCTGGAGAACTCCACCTAGCCTAGCACTGTCAGAAGAGCATCAAAGAAAGCACTGAGCTTCCTGGGGGAAACCACTTCAAGAGTGACTCCCCAAGCCTTTCCTGTCCCAAGGTACTCTCACAAAGCAATGAAGTATCAGTGGCATAGAGACAGGAGATTTACCTCCCCCCCCCCACCACCACCATACTTCTTTGAACAACTGCCAGTCTTCTCCAAAAAAAAAAATCTAGCCCAGGTGAGATGTAAATATCATCATCATCGTTTAACGTCCGCTTTCCATGCTAGCATGGGTTGGACGATTTGACTGAGGATTGGTGAAACCGGATGGCTACACCAGGCTCCAATCTGATTTGGCAGAGTTTCTACAGCTGGATGCCCTTCCTAATGCCAATCACTCAGAGAGTGTAGTGGGTGCTTTTACGTGCCACCCGAACGAGGCCAGTCAGGCGGTACTGGCAACGGCCACGCTCACACACACAAATAATAAGGGTGGCTTGTTGTAACTTTTTCCACTGAAAGGCAAAAATATATGCGTCACTAAAGCCACTAGTCAGCACCAGTATTGCTAGAAATAAGAGTCAACACAACTCATAGCCACGATAAGCAATAATTTAATGACTGACAAGGGAGGTATTATATATATGTAAATGACATCCGTGAAATCGTAGTCGAGGACGTTGCTGGTGTCAAGTAAATGGAACGTAAAAAGCAACCATTACACTCCTGGAGTTGTTGGCATTAGGAAGGTCATCCAGCCATAGAAACCATGCCAAATCAGACTGGAACCTGGTGCAGCTTTTCGGCTTACCAGTTGCAGTCGCACCATCTAACCCATGCCAGCATGGAAAGTAGACGTTAAATGATGATGATGGTATATAAACAGATATATAATCAATTTTGAGCCATAGGAACTCAATGTCAGACGTGGACATTGTAGATGTAAACCACAAGGCCCCCCTCCTATTGGATTACATCAAACCCCCAGTTCTCAATTGGTATTTATTTTATCCACCCTGAATGAATGAATGAATGACAATGTCGACGTCGGCAACACTTGAACTCGCTAAACACATAATAGCATCAGCATTAACGACTCCCGTCAAGACATTGTTAGGTTTCCTATAGAGACAAACAGGAGTCTCAGAAAATATCGTTTCGCTCATTGTTTTTCTTTTTTCTTTTTTATGTTCATTTTCAAACACAAGATTGTATCTGGCTTTCCTCCTCCCCTTTAATGAAAGAAAAACTTAGTATACAGCTGGAGAGGCTTTAATCATAAGCCTGCTTAATAATCAATAATAATAATGAGCCAATGTGGGAACCAACCGCTGTGTGGTCGCTTGACTTGCTAAAAATAGCAGCCATATCTAACCTCAATGTCACTCTACCATATTAAAAGATAACATACTGGATAATGTAGTCAAAGGGGGTTGGAAAAGGATGTTATGGTCACGACCGGATCGCATTTGATCATGAAAATTGACGAGGTTAAACAACGACGACAAAACAAAAGACCGCTTTGAAAGAGAGGAATAATGAGAATATGTGAGAGTTCGTTAATTACTCAGTGACGACACAGTTTAAATACTGGCAGCAAGGGGTGGGAGAGGTGGAGGAGGAAACATCAAAAGAAAATTTCCGTCATGGCTTCTTTTTATTTTCTTTGTTATTGCAACTATTTCCTGCCGTCTTCAGAGACGACGACAAGAAGAGTTAAAGAAATTCTGGCAACTGTGAAAAATTACGTCGTAAATTCTAAGAAATGAGGAATCTATAAAAACTATCACAGTTTATTTGAAATACCGAAACGAAAATGAAATGTTTATTATTGGTGCGAGAAAAATTAATTAAAAACAACGTTTAAAAAAGTCATATCAAATCTAAGATGTAATGGTGTATAAGAGAGGAATCAACCGAAATTACGGACTTTATATGATGTTAACAATCATTGCAATAACACATCTATAATAAACATTATTTTGTTTTCGTTGTTGGGGGTGTGTAAAAAAAAAAAGTACTGGGGGGTGGGGAGTCGCGTCACTGTCCCTCGTTTCTTCCAAATTACGCCGTGTAATTCTGCACATTTACCGAAATATTCTGACACGGCGATGGAAGACTAAACTTAGACAAACCACAGCGAGAAAAATTTGGTGAGAGAGAGAGAACATTTTCTAGAATAACGGTGGTTTTGGTATGGTACCTCCTGCCAGCTCTAAGACATGTGTCACGGAAAGAAGCTGAGTCAACAAATTAGTGGTGGGAATTCCAAACGAGGGACTCTCCATGTGTCAAGATTTCTGACAAATGGTCCTTATTTAAAACTCGGTGGGAAATTGCTAGGCTAAGCATATGGACTCAGTTTGTAGAATCAGCACCTTTGTCAAATATAATGCTTATTTACTCATATTGTTGTGGATTCAACATGCATTATCTCGTAATTTTAAGGTGGCGAACTGGTAAAATCGTTTGCACACCGGAAAAATACCTAGCGGCATTTCGTCCGTCTTATGTTCTGAGTTCAAATTCCGCTGGGGTCAAATTTGCTTTTCATCCTTTTAGGATCGGTAATTAGGTACCAGTTGAGCAGTATGGTCGATATAATTGACTTAACCCTCCCCAAAAGAATTTCAGGCCTTGTGCTCGGAGTAGAAAGGATTATTTCGTAGCGTTGAGATTTCGATTAATGCGATTGTTTATTTTTATAATGAGTTGCAGGATATGTGTTAGAGGCTAGATTTGGCCAGTTTGAATATAAAACAGAGAGACTATATGGGACGGACATGGTCGGTTTGAAAGCTAAAGAGTAGGGGTAAAGTTTAACATAAGTTTTTGTGTTTATCTATGGGAGTAGTGAATGAGTGAGTAACAGAAATTTGTATGTTCTGACGGCAGAAAAGTAACAACTCCGAATTATAAACATTATTAAAGTTGTCTGTATGCTACGTCTAGGAATACATGTGTGTGTGTGAAAAGAGAGAGATAAACGTGAGAACTGTGACGGAACGTGCTGATTATAGTAAACAAAGATAAGTGATAAAGGAAGAACGAAAGTACAAGGAACAAAGAGAAATGTAAAGTGTTATATATATATATGTGTGTGTGTGTGTTCTAGTGAGTGTTTAACGAAAATGGCATTCAATACATTTGGTACAAGTTAGAAATATAATTTAACAAAAGTTTGACTCAGCTCCATAAAAAGTTTCGCAGGTTCGTGGAACGAACATATTTTGTCAAGCATCAAGAAGATAAATAAAGTGAACAGCTGATTAAAAAGATTTATACAAGTGAAAAGCCTTTTTTTTTAAAAAAATGATTTGTTTATCAACTTACCTCGTCTGACAGTCAAAACACCCATTTTATGACAGTTTATGAGTAGAAAACAACTATAGAGTCAATGTATTGTTTACTGGGCTCATGTCAACAACACCAAGAGCATGAGACGAACACGTAGGCACATGTCAGCAAATGGGAAGAAGAAATAATAATATTTAAATAAAACAAAATTTGGAGAAAATCAACAACAAAAAACGTGTCACTGGATCCGGAAACGGTGTAAGCAATAAACTTGTTCCGTCTGTATATAATAACTCACCTTGGCAAACATTCGATATAAATACCCTTTTATAGTGAGTGAATGTGTGAATGATTGACAGAAAAAAAAGAGGCGGGGTATGTATGTATCTATACATGTAAATTTGACATGGGCGATTCTTTCTTGTCTTGGGATTCACGATCAAACGGCTGGGTGGAATTACGCGAAAAATTACACAGATGTGTAGAATGATCCGATGGTGATGCTGGGCTTTGTATTTTTTCATAGCTCCCATGGTTACCGAGGTAATCTGCTATAATAATACTCTTGTGTTTACGAATGAGAAAGGTTGGGGGTGATGTCATGGTCGGTAGTGGGATGATGAAAATTGTACGCTGAAAAATAAATCAAACAGCGTTTCAACTCTGTGTGAATATATATGTGTGCATGTAAAGGAGGGGGTATGTGAATGTGTGTGTGTGTGCTTGTGTGTGCGTATGCGTGTGCGAGCGCAATGGAAGTGGGATGGTACATCTTTATTTGCTTCGTATTTGGGTTTATTTTTTGATTTGGTTGAATCTTGGCTTGTTTTTTTTATGTTGGTCAGATATTTTTAGCGTTTTGGAATGGAACTATACTCCAAGTACTTTTTCTTCTTTGTTTTTTCTTCTCTGCATCGCTCTCATTTCTTACTGCAAATCTCCTCATACAGATTTAATAATCCTTAACTTCTACTATTACCATCTCCGATGAAGGGATACATCGAATTTTCCCTGAAACAGCTGTAAGACATTCTACATAAAATATAAATTTATTTATGGCATTGGTCTCTTTATCTCATTCTTATTTTTTTGTTATATATATATATATATATATATATATATATATATATATATATATATATATATACATCCATTTATGTATGTATATAGTACATGTATATGGAGATCTTGTATGTGTATTATATATATATATATAATACAGAATGGGAGGAGAACGCAAAACATAAAGACAGTTAGGTGATACAAGAAAGGGACAAAACATACAGATAGACGATACAAAGAAAACACGGACATGTCATTCGGAGTTTTCTCTCTTCAGTCGAGATCCAGATTATCTTTGCAATTTCGGCTGGTTATTCTTGATATTGCTCCAATCTGGCCAGCCCCAAGGAAAGAAAAACTAAGCTAAGAGCATTAGATTCCTTGGAAGAAAGCAGCGAATGTATACAAATACAAAGACGGATAAAGTGTTTTGGGAGGGGGTGGGGGACAATTTTTGAGAAGTGTTCCCCACTCGGTGGTGTTTCGGAGCAAGTCGTCCATATTTGTTTCATTTTTCTCTATTATGTGCACCCGTAGATTTCTACTTTCCATGTCCAACTGGAAACCCTAAAACATCACAATTTTCACTTTCATTTTATTCTCTACCCGAGATCGCGCTAAAATTTATTTTGTTACCACTGTGGAAATTATAACACTAAGATTTATTCTGTTGCCACTTTGGAAATTATCACGCTAAAATTAAATTTATTCTGTTGCCACTTTGGAAGGTTTCAAGATGAATATCATGCAATGTCCTCCGTTTCGCTTATTGGAATTGTTTGAAATCAGCCGTGACCAGGACCATCTAACTGGATGGCTGAAAACATATGGACTTTTAGCAGAAGCTCATGTCTGTGACTGTGGCCACAATTGTTCGTATTTTACTTAGAGACAATATATATATATATATATATATATATATATATATATATATATATATATATATATATATATATATATATATATATATATATATATATATATATATATATGTATATTACAAATTTTCACTACCTTACAAAAACTATACCAGCGAAGCAAATGACGTTCTCTAATTGCATTAAAAACATTATAACATGATCTGATCAGTATTTCAGAAAATAATCGCCGCTCTCTTTGAGTATATAAAAGGCAAATTTAGCTGGGACAAAACGAGTAAGCCAAGATAAAGTAAATTTGCCAATCCAATTCTCCAGGATCACATTCGAAAACAGACCCATATACATCAATATCCATTCCTATACGTCAGAATGGGGGAAAGAAAATTAAATATCTAGGTTAATTGAAAGAAGATCACGGGGAAATTGAATATGATATGAAATTAACGAAACTCGACTAAATAAAACAGACTAAAGATAAAATATTCTCTGTAGCTTTTCCGCTATCTGCTGGAGTGTCTTCGCGATATATTTACACGCGACGCAGTTAAAGGGAAGTAATTATTGAAATTTAAACTACTCATTTTCCATATTTTAGACATCATTCCTTGAAACGTGAAAATTATTAAATTAGACATTAGTGTGAGAAACAGTTGAGTTGGAATCCAACAGAGAAAAAAATATTGTTAAACACTAAAAACTATCCAGACATTTTATTAGCAACTTCAGTTACAATCCTGCTAAAGTTGAGCAAAAATTTCTTGAAAAAAAAGAAGTAGTGGTCATTTGACTATGTACCTGGCTCTTCCAGCTTCAACAACTACGGAGACCAATTTTTTACTCCTAAAGATGGTGTAGCGATACAAAGTGAAGGATGCAATACTTGCAATGTAATAATTTCAAAGAAATAAAGAAAAAATAACAGAAGAATAAGAAATTACTCATTTTGCCCCACCTCATATCTTAGACTATATTTTAAAAAAAAGATCAAGTTCTGCTGGGGTGGGCTGGACTTGTCGCAAGGCTCACAGACAACAGATGGGATCCGTGCACTTTCCGAGTGCATCGGAAAAGACTACTCGGAAAGCTTCCACAACAATGGGAAGACGATTTAGTTAAACGATTTTGGTCAATATGGAAAACAGTAGGGTAACGAGGGAAGAGTTGGAAGCGCATTGTGACCAGTGGTGTACAACAACTTGTAAAAAGCCTGGTCGATGCAGTAATATATTAACAAATGTGAACTGCACTCTTCAAAAACAGCAGAATATAATTTGAGGAGAAATGTGCTATTTCTAGCCTGTCGATCAACCATGTAAAGCAGGTATGGGCAACCTTTCCCGAGAAGCGGGTAGAACTACGAAGAAAATAACAGATTTTTCGTTCGGCGTGCCATTCATAAAGCGATTGAAGCCTCAGGCATCGCAAACCCGATTTAAAGGTCCCCAAGGTTTGGTTCGTCTAAGGGAAGTAACCCCCCTTGTGATATCCGGCTTCACTAGGAAGTAACTCTTCAATCTCAACACGTCTCTACACGTGTTGATCACTAGTAGTTAATCGTAACGATTATTTTATTTATTTTATTCCATTTTTAAATCAAATTAATTAAAACACACACAGACATGGGACGGAAAAGAGATTTGGAACGGCCCAAATCAGGACCTGGCAGAAAAACTAAAAAACAATCAGAGCCAAAACTTCCGAAATCTTTACAAGGTAAGAATTAAACACTGACCCAAGGTGCTTGTCGCATTTCACCACGTGTTTCTGTTTAAAAGTCTCGAGATCATCCTTAAGATATCATCTTCGTACATTATTCTTATTTTACACCAATTATTATTTATTCTTCTACTCTAGAATTACTTTTAACTGTCTATTTTTAATTGTCATGGTTTTAAATTGGTGTTTTATTCGATATGAAGAAAAAGCACAAAATCATTGCAAAGTTAAGTCTTACATTGCCTGGCGCTTGTTTTAAATCGTTTTATCTCATTCATATAATTGGTACTTAAAATTTCTTTTCTGGTTTTAATTTGGATTGTGACCATGCTGAAGCATCAGCATTCTCAGGTTTATAATTGACCCGTTTATTCATTTCGGTCTAGTACTGATTTTACCCATATTTGGATCGTTTAGTTATGGGACACGCAATCCAAAGGGTTCAATATGTATCCATTTTACCGAAAGTTATGACGGAAAAATCGGATCTTGTAAATTTTCCTAAAGTCCCCTCGGCGGAGACGGACTATATGTAATCTGAACCTTCCCCCCCCCCCCTTATTTATTAATTTTTTTTACGGAATCCCACGTTTTAGGCTATGGAGATTCCGATTCTGAAAAAAAATTGTTTGAAAAATTTCAATCCCCCACCCCACCAAGCAGGCTATTTACATGCTAGAAATAACAGTCAAATCTCACAAAACTAGGGTTAGGGTTAGGTTTACCCTGTGGATCTATATAAAAACGGGGGGGGGGGGTCGAAATTTTGAAATTTTTTTTTCAGAATCGGAATCTCTATAGCCTAAAACGTCTGATTTGGCATGGTTCCCACAGCTGGATGCCCTTCCTAACACCAACCACTCCAAGAGTGTAATGAATGCTTTTACATACCAGCAGCATGAGTGTCAGTTGCATGACACCAGTATCTACCATGACTATCATTTCACTTGGCTTCGTGGGTCTTCTTCTCAAGCACAACATTTTGCCAAAGGTCATGGTCACCACCATGAGGCCCAATGCTTGAAAGGTGCTTCATACTTGACCACCAGCACAAGTGCTAGTCACATGACCCCAGCATCAGCCACATTGCTTCCAGGAGGCCCAACACTCAGAAGCTGCTCTGTACATGCCACCGGCACAGGTGCTAGTTTTGTGTATAAAATAGCGCCGTTTACCTGGTGCAAAGTAAAAGGGATTAAAAAGAGGTTATACTAATAAATACACAAATAGAGTAAAAGGATTTCTTCATTTGATTCTCTCATAAATTTTGACTAAATGGGCATCCTCCAAAGATGCTGTCTACCTACACAGTCCTGTGATATCTCCTAACTGCACAACACTGGTACTAACTCATGTCTCAGTGGATTGTATTTCACGTTAGTATCTCCTTACAGTGTAACAGAGTGGACTCTTAAAAGCACCCAGGGGCCAAGTCATGGAATTCACCCATCTTAGGGAGTAAGTGTGCTATTCAAGAACAGGAATGGTCATCATCATTTAACATCCGCTTTCCATGCTGGCATGAGTTAAATGGTTTGCCTGGAACTGGTAAGCCGGAGAGCTGCACCAGGTTGCAGTGTGACTTGGCATGGTTTCTATGGCTGGATGCCTTTTCTAATGTTAACCACTCTGAGAGTATAATGGGTGCTTTTTACTTGGAGGGATCGTTGTCAATCATGGCCTGGATCTCACCAACAAATTCAAGAGTTCTTTTCTTCGTATCTTTGTAATCACCATTAGACTCATTCAACTCTTTCTGAATCCTCTGCACTGTCCTTAGAATGACACTCATTCTGAAATGTTCGTATTGGAGCTTCCAGTGAAAATGCCTGCAGTACAACATGTTGTTTCCAAGTTTCTGGCAGAGTGAATTGCATCATGGTATTTTTCTCACAGACAGTGCCCAACTGACCCTAATATTCTGTGTCGTTGACAAAATCAAAAGCAATGAGCATGCACAAAATTAAAAATATAGAATGACAATGATGTACCTATAACACCCTGTATATATATATATATATATATATATATGTGTGTGTGTGTGTATATATATATTATATATATACATACACACCCACATGCAGAATGGGCTGAAGCTAAAATCATATGTTAGAGAGGTGAACATCTTAACCATGCAGCTTTGTTTCTTGTCTATGCACACACACACACACACACACATTTTTCAAAAGCTTCTGTATTTGATGTACAACTTGTTTTGTTTTCTGTAATTTTCCAGAGAAAAAAGACTTCAATGAATTAAGTCATCGTCAGAAACAGAGGTAAGCAGACAATGTTGTTTTGTATGTGTGTCTGTTTTATGGGTTTTTTCTTCTTTTTTAATATCTGCCATCATAATTCAATGTCTAACAATTCTGCTGCTTATGTTATGATTATGTGCATGTTAATCCCTTAACATTCAGATTTACTCTATCATATCTAATCCTTATTAATTCACATTGTTTTGAATTAATCATGCATTATCCTGAAGCTCCAATATTTTGATCGATGATGTGATTGTTTTCATTTTAGAATGACATTGTAGGACAGGTGTGAGAGGCCAGATTTGGCTGGTTTAAACATAAGACTGGTAGAATATTTGAGCCAAATATGGCCAGTTTAAATGCTTAAAAGTTTATCAACTAATTAATTATCAAGCGGCTATGTGTAGTATTTATGGTGTAAAAAAGGGTAAAGACCCTCTTTGGTTATGAATGACCATGGGATTGCACCTAGAAATTTCCTGTCTGAGGTACAAGTCCAGGCAAGGTTGTTTTAGGGAAGACCAGCAGTCACCCATACGTACCAGCCTCCCCTCTTCACACCACTGATGTTATCCAAGGGAAAGGCAAAGGGGCCGATACAGCTTGGCACCAGTGACATCACAACTTATTTCTCCAGCTGAGTGAACTGGAGAGTGTCTTGCTCAAGAACACAACACACAGCCCGGTCTGGGAATCGAACTCATTACCTCAAAATTGTGAGCCCGATGCTCTAACCACTGAGCCATGTGTCTTGGTTCACAGCAAGCATTTTTCTCTTTTATGACATAAAAAAACAATCCCTTAATCTCATGTATGGAAACTGAATAAAACAAGTATTTATATTCAGATCACAGAACAAAAGAAAGACAACACATCTCTCTGGACCTCTTTCACTCACATTGTCAAAACACTTGAGAAAAATCATTCTCCGTTTCCTCATATCTAATGCACCTCTTAACTTTTAGCGTTCAGATTACTTTGTCAAATGTAATGCTTGTTTATTTACATTGTTGTGAATTAATCATGCATTATCTCATATTTTTGAGATTTCAGTGATGTGATTGTGTATTTTCAGAATGACATTGTAGAATAGGTGTGAGAGGCCAGATCTGGCTGGTTTAATAATAAGACTGGTAGAATATTTGAGCTGGATATGGCCAATTTAACCCTTTAGCATTCAGATTACTCTGTCAAATATAATGCTTGTTTATTCACATTATTTTGAATTAACCAAGCATCATCTCATAGCGTCAAGATTTCAGTGTTGTGATTGCTGTTTATTAGAGTGAGTTAAATCATTTGTGGCCAGTGCTGATGACATATATATATATATATAAGAATAAGAAAGAGAGATGACAAAAGAATAAATGATTATTTTATGGGCTTCATTAGCTTACAGCTGTTTCTGCTGTAAGATGTAGTGAACTCGTAGTTGAGTGCCTAAATAACACCTTGTAGCTTCATTGGTGCCTTGAATATGAAGTTCAATTTATTTGGGAATGATTTACAGGGCCTAAGGAAATACATAGGGAGCAGTAATGATACTTAGCCTATATGAATTAGAACCACATATCATTTAACATCCGCCTTCTATGCTGGCATGGGTGGGACTGTTTGGCAAGAGCCTGCAAGGGACTTCTGTAACTGTTTTGGCAGGTTTTTACTGCTGGATGCCCTTCCTAACAACAACCATTCTGCAGATTGGTTTCAAATTTTGACACAAGGACAGCAACCTCTGGGGAAGAGGCAAATCAACCACATCAACCCCAGTATGCAACTGGTACTTATTTTATCGACCCCAAAAAGATGAATGGCAAAGTCAACTTTGGTGGCATTTGAACTCAGAAAGTAAAGACAATCAAAATGCTGCTAAGCATTTTGCCCAGTATGGTAATGATTCCACCAGCTCGCAGTCTTTAGAATTATATATATTGATATGTAGGATATTTACACTAGAACCATATATAGTTTATAGAACTGCATATTCATATATAGTTCTACATACCATATTTTCTGGCATACAAAGTCATATTTTTCAGACCAAAATTTACCATCAAAAAAGGGTAGGTCGACTTAGATACCAACATGACTTTGGAGAACCAAAAATTCCACATGAAAATGCTTTCAAATTTGCACAGATAGAAATGATGTTTGAATGTTCACACTACATATTTACACTGGATACTAATGTTGACTTGTATGACAGAAAATCTAGTATTCTAATATACATGCATACCTATTTGCTCTGTGATGTGTTTAACATAATTTGTCATTTATTATGTTTAAGATTGAAGAAAAGAATTGAAAAAAAGAGAATTCGTGAAGAAAAATCAACTCTAAAAGAAGAAGCTAAACAGAAGCTTAAAGAAAAGAAGAAAGTGAAGAAAAGCTCCAGCAAATCTGATGTAAGTTCTGGATTTGTTGTTTAATTGGTTATTATCGGTGCAGTCATGCATATTTGTCCTAAATTGGACTTGTGGGACGTCAGTAAGTCTGCAACAAACATGGATGTCTTCTCTCTATAAATCTTTGCTTGCAAAGCCAAGGCAAGAGGGAGATCTGTGGTTCTCGGGTTTCTTGATTTCATGGTTCACTGAAGATCAAGCATGGCTGTGTGACTAAGAATTTTGCTCCCTAATTAGTCCCACTAGAAAGCAGTGTCTTGGGCAAATGTCTTCCACTCTAATAGCCCCCAAAGCTGACCACAAAGGCTTGTGAGTGGATTTGATGGACAGAGACTGAAAGAGGCGTAGCAAAATCATGATGGTCACTGAGAAGAAAAATTGTAAAAGATTAGCTCCATGAAGACACTGTTATCAACTGTCTACCTAGTGCCATACTTATGGTTTTGCTACATTCTGGATATAAGTATGTGTGTATATATGTATACATATATATATAAGTGTGTATATGTATATATATATATATGTATTTTTATGTAGAAGGTTGAAAAATAACACAGGAGTTTATATATATATATATATAGAAAAAAGTCAAGGTAGAAAATGCTAAAGTAATTTTATAAAAAACATTTCAGTACCGGTTTCGGTCATTGAGACTTTTTCAACTGTAAGTATGGAAAACAATTGAATTTTGGAAAAATTAAAAGAAAAGTTTTTTAAAAGAATATTTGCATAGTATTCAAATACAGGGGGCATTTTCCTTGTTTCTGCCTGTCTCTGTCTCTCTTGTTTACTCTTGTGTGTTCGAGGTCATTGTAAATTCTTGGCAGAGAAGAAGAAGAACACAGATGCAAATATTAAAAATGATACATTCAAGAGATACCCAAGAATTCATTAAAAAGACAGTTCCAATCACTACTATAATCCGCAATGAGCCACTTTTAGGTCGCTTGACCATTTAACATCCCACTACTATCATACCACCTGCATTCCCTTATTATTCTCTCTTCTCTTTCTCCTTCATCTTCTTCCTCTCCACCACCACCTTCCTTACTTTGCTACCATTGCTGTTTAGAATAACACTTACGCAAATATTATAAACAATACATTCAAAAGAGATGTCTCATGAATTCAATCCCTACTACCATCCACAACAAGTCACTTTCAGGGCACTTGACCATTTAACATCCTACTACTATCATACCACTCCTGCATTCTCCTCCTCCTCCCTCTTCTCTGCCAAGAATTCACAACGACCTCGAATCCACAAGAGAGACAGAGACAGGCAGAAACAAGGAAAATGCCCCCTGTATTTGAATACTATGCAAATATTCTTGTAAAAAACTTTTCTTTTAATTGTTTTCCATGCTTACAGTTGAAAGAGACTCAATGACTGAAACCGGTACTGAAATGTTTTTTTTATAAAATTATATACTTGTGTGGCTGGCCCTTGTGCCGGTGGCATGTAAAAGCACCCACTACACTCTCGGAGTGGTTGGCGTTAGGAAGGGTAGCCTTCTGGCTTACCAGTCCTCAGTCAAATCGTCCAACCCATGCTAGCATGGAAAGCGGACATTAAACGATGATGATGATATATATATATATATATATATGTACATATATAGATAAAACTTACTTGGAAATAATAATATAGATATATATGCATATATATACATACATATGTGCATACTTAATCTTTTCTAATAAATTCTTCTGAATTATCCTTATTTTTAATTTTTCAAATTGTAAAGGTAATTTATGGACACCCTGTATATGTGTGTGTACATGTAGATATGTGTGTGCTTATATATATATATATGTATGTATGTATGTGTGTGTGTGTGTGTGTGTAATCAGAGAAATATCTTTTTTCTTTTAATGTAGATGAGGCAATGTTTTTCTTTGTCTTCCTTTCTTTATTTGTCTTATTTTATTCTGTAATACAGGAGGAATCCCCTTCAGTAAACAAGGCTGAGGAAACCCTTAGTCCCGAGCCTAAGCGCAAACCCCTTTTTGATGCTGACAGTGATGACAGTGAACTCCCAGATGACGAGATTCCTGGTATCAGCAGTGGTGATGAGGAAGAAGAAGAAGAAGAAGAAAAAGGTGGAGATACGGAAGATGATGATGATGATGATGGGGAAGACGATGGTGATGCAGAAGAGGCTGATGGTACCAGTGATGAAGACGATGATGATACTGGTGATGATGATGATGATGATGATGATGTAAGTTTGAATTTAAAGTCTCTGCTACTTTATTTTGTTTTTGTTGTAATCTGATGAGGGAGAGTTGATATATATGTAGTCCACTCTGCTGGGTGGTTGGTGTTAGGAAGGGCATCCAGCTGTAAAAACCCTGCCAAAACACACACAGTAGCTTGGGGGAGTCTTCTGCCTAACCCATGCCTGCATGAAAGGCAGACGGTAAATGATGATGATGATATTTATGTATACTCTTTTACTTGTTTCAGTCATTTGACTGCAGCCATACTGGAGCACTGCCTTTAGTCAAACAAATCGACCCCAGGACTTATTCACTGTAAGCCTAATACTTAATCTATTGGCCTCTTTTGCTGAACCACTAAGTTACAGGGACGTAAACACACCGGCATCAGTTGCCAAGTGATGGTGGGGGGACAAACACACATATATATATGATGGGCTTCTTTCTGTTTCCATTGACCAAATCCACTCACAAGGCTTTGGTCAGCCTGAGGCATAGTAGAAGACACTTGCCCAAGGTGCCACACAGTGGGACTGAACCATGGACCAGGTGGTTGGTAAGCAAGCTACTTACCACACAGCCACTCTTGCACCTACGTTATATATATACATATATATAAAAACAATTGCAGCTTGAAAGGTGTTTATAAGCCATTTAAAAGCACACAAAAACCATTAGATTCACTTCAACATTTAAATTTAATTTGTCAAAATATTTTCATTGCTTTGAGACCACAACCTATTCACTGAGAAAATTCAGTGCTGCAATTGTTTTTGATTCAGCACACGATCTTAGATCAGGTCACTTGCTATGGAAGTACATTTCCATAAATATATATACAAATTATCGCTGAACATGAGTTATATTTTACTGAATGATCGTGTACTTGCATGTGTATGCGTTTGAGAGAGCAAGAGAGGGAGAGGGGGAGAAAGGGCTAGAGGTAGTTAAAAGTTTTCTTATGACGGCTTCTCTTCACTGCCTATTACTTCATTAGAAATTTATGGATGCACTTACGCACATAATAGAGAAAAATTAAACAAATATGGACGACTTGCTCCGAAACACCACCGAGTGGGGAACACTTCTCAAAAATAACCTGCAGTTGTTTCCTTCAAAATTCCTACATGCTCGAAATGTACATACATCAAGGTATATTTGTAGAAAATTTCACGAAAAAATATTCATTTTCCTGGAAGTTAAGAGGAATTTAAGTGGAATTTCCGAAAATTGTCCCCCACCCTCCTCCCAAAACACTTTCACTGAAAATTTTTGTATATTCGGAATCTACATAATAAATAATATATGCATAGAAAATTTCATTAAAAAATATTCATTTTTCTGAAAGTTATGACCTTCCAAAGTCGGTGGGTACAACTCTGTAGTTATGCCATATTGACGAACGTGAATGATTGTGTTTACTTGCACGTGTATACGTTTGCGAGAGCGAGAGAGGAAGAGGGGGAGATAGAGAACGGGAGCAATGTGTATGTTGTTACAGATTATGTATGTGTGGTCGTGTGTGTTTTTACGTATCAATGTTATGAAAAATAGGTAAAGAATACTGAGAAGAAAGTTTAATCTATGACGTTGTATGTATCACTTTCTCTCTCTGTTGAGCGCGTGTGTAAGAACGCTGTCCCAGGTAGAAGGGAAGAAATATAAAAGTTGCTAGAAACAACAGCCAAATCTCCCTTAAATCACACAAAGTAAACGGTATTTTAAAAATCTAATTACTGCACTGGAAAGTTCAGATCGAGAAAATTCCATTGATGTAAAAATGTTAACGAAAAAGTGGAAAATGTGGATTTATATAAACTTTTAAAAAGGCTTCACACAGACACACAACTTCTGCTTTATATATTAAGATATATATATATATATTATATATACATTCTCCTTAACTTTATAGAACTCAGTCCACTTATAAACAGATGTGTTTCCTTGCAATCAAAATGCCCTTAAATCACACCTATAGTATTTTCCATCTTCCTTGAATATCATCTGTCTCACATTCACCTCATGCTTTATGTCTGCCTCTTTCATCATCTCTCGTACACCATTTACTAAATATCTAATAGAGGAAACAATTCCGAATGATTCTGAAGAACTTTTTAATCAATCAGCCTTGCTGGTGCTTTTGTTAATATAGCTTACCCTTTAGCTTGTAAACTGGCCAAATCTGGCCCAAATATTCTACCTTTCTGTCATGTTCAGGCTGATCAGATCCAACCTCTTACACCTATCCTACAATGTCATTAAAAAAATAATCAGTCCCAACATTGGAATCTCAAAGTTACAAGATAATGCATGATTAATTCAAAACAATACATATACATTAGATTTGACAGAGTAATGTGAATGCTCTAAGGTTAATCTGTGTTAATCTGTGTTAATCTTAGTTGTCAATAGCAGCTGGTGATTATGTATTTCTCTCTGCAAGGTGACCAGCCATAAAAGAAAGCTATATACCATATAGAATGAGCTGATTCATCACAGCTGTTTGGATTCAGATGGTTTGTCACTGCTGACTGGACAGTGAACCTATTTTGGCAACAATAGTTATTGACTGCACACATACAGAGAAATATGCACATACAGATTGGGAGATAGAAACATTACAATTTATTGATTGGACATGACTAATACAAACACTCTGTCTCTTCATGAAGAGAAATATAACCTTGTTACCAGTTCAAATATGCTTGGAGCATATTCAAACCCATAAAAAATCTGCTGTATTTTGTCATGGAGAAAATGTTTTGCTGTATGTAAATATGCTAAGTCAGTTTGAAGCGCCCCCTAACCAGACTGATGGATGTATGCATTTCAGGGCAGTTATCTTCTCTTCGGTATCAGTTACTGAGAAGGGGAACACTACAAAGTGACAAGATACTATGGATATCTCTTATTGTATTCCCATCATTGTGCTGTAACTGGTTGTGCTAATCGGTGGCTCACCATGAGTAAACTATGGTGTTGATGTGCTAAGCATTGAGGTGTATAAATACAGGCTTGTTCTTAGTTTGTGTTGATCTGCTCACACACATAACCAAAGAGGGAGAGAATGAGAAAAGCATATAATGTCTGATGTCAAATAAATTAGCATCAAACGAGTAATGCCAGTTAAGCAATGCCAAAACAGCTCTGCCAAAATGTTTCAGACTCCCATATTAAAATGATTTGATGTTGTATGCAGGCCCTAGGGATGTACTGGCAACTTTACTAGTGCTTCAGACCTTAATGTGCATTCAGTACATGTTGTAAAGAGGCTGGCATTAGGAAGGGCATCCAGCTATAGAAACTATTAGAATGATCTGATGGTGTATGCAAGTGCGTAGCATTTCACTTTTTTGACCTAACATCTAACAAATCGTACATTTACTTAATTGTTCATTTTTGTTTATTTATTTGTTATTTAAAACACCAGTTGCTTCCCATAGAGAAGAAATCTGCAAAAATACGGAAGAAAGAAAAACGAGATGCGTAAGTTTATTTGCTATTGTCATGTGGTTCTTTGTTTATTATATGTGGTGAGGGGAGAATTCTTGAAATATTGAGTGGAGAGATGTAAAACAAAATCTTTTCCCTTTTCGTTTTTCCATTTTCCAAGTGGGCATGGGTTGGACAGCTTAACAAGAGCTAGCAAGGCCAGGGGATGCCCCAGGTTCTATGGGCTGTTTTGGCAGCGTTTCTGCAGCTGGATGCCCTTCCTAACGCTGCCAACCATTTTACTGAGTTTACTCGGTGCTTTTTATGTGGCACCATTACCAATGCGTTTTTACATGGCACAATTACCAGTGCGTTTTATGTGGCACCATCACCAGTGCTTTTTATGCAGCACCATCGCCACTATTTATCTCTCCGCACCCACAACTGATTCTTTCATACTCTCTTCCCTAAATGTGAGTAGCCATGTTGCTCCTAATGCAAGAACCTGCTCTGCCCCACCCTCTTGTCCCTTACTTCAACCCTCATTTTCAAGCATACAGCTGCTTCCATCTCACCCCAGTTTTAGAAGTCTTACTAGTTACATAGCAACTTTACTAGTGTCTGTGACCGTAAGGAGCCCCCAGTGCATGTTGTAAAGAGGTTGGCATTAGGAAGGGCATCCAGCCATAGTAAAAAAAATGAGGTAAAGACACCCCCCCTTTGGTCATGGATGACCATCAGATTGCACCTAGAAAGTTGCTCTCTGAGGCACAAGTCTAGGCAAGGTTGTTTATGGAAGACCAGCAGTCATCCATGCATACCAGCCTCCCATCTCCACGCCACTGATGTTATCCAAAGGAAAAGTAAAGGTCAATAAAGTTTGGCACCAGTGACATGGCAACTCAATTCTACAGCTGAATGAATCGGAACGTGAAAATAAAGTGTCTTGCTCAAGAACACTTGATCCAGGAATTGAACTCACGACCTTATGATTGTGAGCCTTAGGCTCTAACCACTGAGGCATCTAGCCATAGAAACCATCCCAAAGTAGACATCAGTGCACAATGCCATCCTTTGGCCCATCAGATCCTGTCAAACCCTTCCAACCCATGCCAGCATGGAAGAAGGACGTTAATGTCAATGCTTAGATTTCTTATCTTGTATACGTATTTTCTTTTCAGTGAACTTGGTGAAGAGGAATTGATGTCCAGCATCAAAAAAACTGAAAAGTTTGTTCTGCCCTCTGGTCAAGAAATAGAAGCTGAAGATATCCTTTTTTTGTCTATGTTCATATTTTCATTTCTCATATACTGATTTTATTAGTATACTTCATTTCAAAAGCATGACAGATTAATTGTTTGTTTTCTCTGACCACCCATAGTCATTATACACTTCTGATGCGTCTAAAGTACCATTAACAGTTCTACATTATCTTGAATCAATGTGTTGATGTTCATGTTTGGCAAAACCACTAGTGCTCTCAGTTCTGTGACCTGTAGTAACTATAGATAAAGGTAAACATTTAGCATTTTAACCAGCTACATGCGGCCAAAATATTCTAGTTGTTTTTATGTTCAAATTGGCCAAGTCCAGCTTTGTACACCTACACTACAAATCATCCAAATCTCAAAGCTATGAGGTAATGCATGATTAATTCAAAACTATGTGAATAAATAAGCTTTACATTTGACAGAAGAATTTGAATGCTAAAGATAACTGTAAGCTAAATAAACAAGGGATCTCTTAAAATTTTGGTATTGCTGCTAACAAGTGCAGCATAACGAATTCATGAAAACACAGTACATTATACCACCATTGGTCATGCATTGGATTAGACTAGTAGTCAGAGGAATTACAAGTTCCTGTTCATAATTTATTTTGATTTAAGGAAGTGCCAAGCTATCAGTTGCTGGAAAACCAGTGGTGCACCTGTATTTGTGTTAATACTTTTGATGCCAACCTGCCAGAAATTGTCTCTAGTTCTGCGATGCAAAAACTTGCTCTTTTAAAGGAATTTTAATGAAAATTTTCCATTGAATTTGATGTCTTTTATCTTTTACTTGTGTCAGTCATTGGACTGCAGCCATGCTGGGTCACTGCCTTGAAGAATTTTAGTCGAATAAATTGACTCTAGAACATACTTTTCAAGCCTGGTACTTATTCCATCATTCTATTTTGCTGAACCGCTAAGTTATGGGAACATAAACACACCAATACAAGTAGCCACAAGCAGTAGTGGTGGACAAACACAAAGACACACATATGTACGACAGGCTTCTTTCAGTTTCCAGAACGATGTAGTTGGTAAGCAAGCTTTTTACCACACGGCCAACGCGCCTTGTTATTTTTTCTCCCGCACCTAAGCTTAATAATGTCACAGTTTATTAAATTCCTTATTTTCAAAATTAAAACAGATGCATTGTATTCCACCAGAAATAATGTTTCTGAGAGTAAGGCTGTGCTGAGTAGCCTTCCTTGTTTTCTTATTACTTCCCTTTTTAATGTAATTGCGAGAAACGTCTATCGCCCACTCCGACTTCACTTACCTCTCCATTTGGTAGCCATGAGTGAAGGCGCGTAGCTTGGTGGTTAGGGTATTAGGCTGACGATCGTAAGATTCTGAGTTCAATTCCCGGCGGCAAGTTGTATCCTTGAGCAAGACAGTTTATTTCTGTATTTGAAAGGATCAGCCTTGTCACATTCTGTGTCACGCTAAATCTCCCTGAGAACTACATTAAGGGTACGTGCGTCTGTGGAGTACTCATCCACTTGCACATTAATTTCACGAGCTGGCTGTTCTGTTGACCGCATCCACTGGAACTCTCTTGTTGTCATAACCGATGGAATGCCAGTTTTAGTAGTCGTGCCCACTCTCAGCCATTTTGTACCATCGTCAATTGACAGAATAATATGAATGCTAAAGAGTTAAAGCAGGAATTTGTATCATGGAACTAAGGATCAGTCTTAAGTGGGCCCTTAAAAAGGGTTAATTGATCTCTGTCCAAAATTTTTTTTTTCAGTTTTTAATATTTTAATAGAAGTGCCTAATGCTGAAAGGGTTAACACTAATTGACCTATTAATATATAGGGTTCCTTACACCTGTTTTACCCCTTACTACCATGACAGTGTCTGAACATAAACAGTGGATATCTTCCTCTTTATCTGAAAGCAGCTCTGCACCCATCTGTCATGTCATTCTTATTGCAGTTCGTCTTAGTTTCTCTGCTCCTTTCCCTGCACTGCAGCGGCTGCTCTAGCCCTTTCTCTGATAGAGGAGGGTAGGTAAATGATGACCAATGCCAATTCAGTCATTTCTCTCTGACAGACTTGGGTTAATGGTTGAGCATAAATTCAACATTTTAAACCATGTTGTTAATTAGTCTCAAGTCAACTCTGATTAATAAGCAAGCTTTTGAGCCAAACGATTTCAGTTATGACCATCCAGTCTACTTTTTGCCCACAAGTACAGTGTACCTTGGAGTACATAGTTCATTATATTCATTAATAGAGTGTAGATTGAGGGAGATTTGACTGCTATTTCTAGCAGACCCATGACGACCGTTGTTCCTCTCTCATTGGTTTGTTTTGTATTTTCTCATTTTTATGTAGCCCCAAGTCAGCACTGATCGAGCTGACTTTGGATCAAAGGTTTCCTAGCTGTGACCAACCAGTGGATTATCATCATTGTTTAACATCTGCTTTCCATACTGGCATGGGTTGGATGGTTTGACATGGAGCTGGCTAGCAGGGCAGTGTCTGGACTCCGACTGTCTGTTGTTGTATGGTTTCTATGGTTGGATGCCCTTCCCCAACACCATCCGCTTAACAGTGCGCTGGGCACATTGTATATGCCACCGGCATGAGTGCATTTATGTAGCAGTGGCACGGGTGCTTTTTAAGTGGCACTAACACCTGAAGGGACAAGTCTGTATGTATGGCAGACAGCGATTTTACTTAGCTTGACATGTCTTACCAAGTATAGCAAATCGCCACATCTTCTGATCTCTTGCCTTTTCTTCAATGAAGCCCAGCATCCACAGATTCTTTCTTACCATTTAATCCCGCGTCTTTCTGAATCTAAGCAATATTCTTGAAGCCTATTATATTTGATAAGATGCTTCAGATATTGATAATGTGTATATAAGTGATTACATTGGCCAATGTAGACTTTATTTAAACCAGCCATATCTGACCAAAATATTCTACCTGTTTGATGTTCAAACTAACCGTGTCTGGCCCCTCACACCAATCCCACAATATTGTTCTAGAAATTAACAGTTATCTCACCAAAATCTCAAATCCATAAGTTAATGCATGATTAATTTAAAACAGTGTGAATAAATAAGTGTTGCATTTAACAAAATAATTTGAATGCTAAAGAGTTAAGATGTGTGGTGTTTGAGGGACATTTGGCTACTATTTCTCTGAGGCCTAGCATAGAAGTTTCCTTGTTGACTCATCTTCTGTTTTGTGTTCTGTGACTGTGTAGACATCAGTTCTAAATTTTGGTTACTTTCCATAACTTTGCACACAAAAATTAGTGCCAGACCTGGTACTTATTCAGCACAGAATACGAGAAGTTATTCATGTTTTGGCAAATTTCAAAGAGAGACGACAGGAAGATACGTAAGTAAAGAATATTTTCTTTGTTTATTTTTTTACTTTTGTTGTATAGTGAAACTACACTCCTCCTGGTAAGAAGTGGTAGTAGCCACCCATTATAAATAGCCCAGTTGCAGGTCAGAAGGTTGAGAGTACGTGTCGACTGTTGATAGTTGTGTTTGTGTTGATATAGTAATTATACCGTGATACTGAGTGGATGTTATACTCTATTTGTGTCATCATTCACCCTTTGTCTCTGTCATCATTCACCCTTTGTCATCACTCATCACTGTCCATATTCAAGTTACTAACCTACTTTATTCATTCTCTTTCTTTTCAGGCCTCGATGTGAATATATGGCAAGATTGAGGAAAGACTTATGTAAATATTATAATTATAATGAATATCTTATGATGAAATTGATGGAGATCTTCCCATATCAGGTAACTCTCTCTCTCCCTCTCCCCCCCCCTCTCTCTCTCTCTCTCGCATTCTCTGATATATATCTCTGTACATGTGTGTGTGTGTGCAAAAATAAGGCACAGATGTGGCTGTGTGGTAAAATAGTTTGCTTCCCAACCACATGGTTCCAGGTTCAATGTCACTATGTGATACCTAGGGCAAGTGTCCCCTATTATAGCCATGGCCAATCAAAACTTTGTGAACGCATTTGGTAGATAGAAACTGAAAGAAGCCCTCTCATATATAATACATATATGTATGACATCACATAAAAGCACCCGTAGGGTGCCATGGGGTAAGTGCCTGTGCAGTGCCACATAAAAGGACCTGTGTGACGTCATGTAAAAGCTTTCATGTGGCACCATGTAAAAGCACCCAGCACACTCTATAAAGTGGTTGGCATTAGGAAGGGCATCCTGCCATAGAAACCATGCCAAACCAGACAACTGGAGCCTGGTGCAGCTGGCCAGCCCTGGTCAACCTGTCCAACCCATGCCAGCATGAAAAGCACGTTAAATGATGATAATATATGCAGGAGTGGCTGTGTGGTAAGTAGCTTGCTTACCAACCACATGGTTCCGGGTTCAGTCCCACTGCATGGCACATTGGGCAAGTGTCTTCTACTATAGCCTCGGGCTGACCAAAGCCTTGTGAGTGGGTTTGGTAGATGGAAACTGAAAGAAGACTTGTATATATATAAATATATATATGTTTGTGTGTCTGTGTTTGTCCTCCCAACATCGCTTGACAACTGATGCTGTAACTTAGCAGTTCGATGAAAGAGACTGATAGAATAAGTGCTAGACTTACAAAGAATAAGTCCAGGAGTCAATTTGCTTGACTAAAGTTGGTACCCCAGCATGGCTGCAGTCAAATGACTGAAACAAGTAAAAGAGTAAAAGAATATATATATATTTGTATGTGTGTGTGTGTCTTTATGTCTGTTTGTCCCCCACCACCACTTGACAACCAGTGTTGCTGTGTTTACATTCCTGAAACTTGACAGTTCAGCAAAAGAGACCAGGCTTAAAAAACAAGTCCTAGGGTTGATTTGTTGAACTAAAATTCTTCAAGATGCCCCAACCATGTTTCAATACTGAAATCTTTCTTTGTAGATCATTGAATTTTTGGAAGCCAGCGAGGTGGAGCGTCCAGTTACCATTCGGGTCAACACTCTAAAAACACGCAGAAGGAATTTGGCGCAGGTCAGCATTAATCTTTGTACCACATTTAATCTGAATTTTTTATAAAACAGGCATTTTTGCAAACTGGGAATCAGTGCTTTGGAAAGAGAATAATTTCCCGCTATGGCAATGTCAACTGGCCTTCATGTTCTGCAGACTTGACTAGCCTGGAATTTTTCTTGTGGGGATACCTGAAAGAGAGGGTTTACATCAACAAACCGGAGACCCTAGTGTAACTGAAGGAGTACTTCAATAGAGAAATCAGAGAAGTGGGGTTTGAAACTCTTGAGGGTGTTATGGTGCAAGTTTTGGAAAGAGCACAGGTGTGCGAAGCCGAAAATGGTTTCCATTTAAGCGATGTCGTTTTTTTATATGTGATGTAGAGGTGTTGCAAAATTTGACTTGTGCATATTAATTTCCATTATGTCCTTTATATTGTATCAATCCTGACCATCATCATAAAAGTCTTTACATCTACTTTGCCATGTTTCCATGGGTCAGACATGACCATGTTGATGGGTGGAGGTTCTGCTGCCAATTTCCTACCCTGATTTTAATTCTTGTTCCTAAGTATTGTAATAATGCCTTAGTCTGTCGGACAACAAAGGGCCTGGACAGAATAATGCAGAGAACTGGAAACAAATGAAGGAGTCTTTTGTTTACAGTCAGCAAATGCACGCAGGTATGGATAAAGTTACCATCTCGAGTCTCCCCACCTGGATAGGACGCCAGTCCATCACAAGTTTACTCCTTTTTGCCAGCTGAGTGAACTGGAGCAACATGAAATGAAGATCTTGCTCAAGAGTGCAATGCATCGTCTGGTCCAAGAATTGAAACCACAATCTTACGACCGAGAGTCCAACACCGTAACCGCTCAGCCACATGCCTCCACAAACACACATGAAGATAAGGGGCAATAAGCACACTTTCACACAAATACATTTAGGTGTGGCTTTGTGGTTAAGAAGCTGGCTCCTTGTGGTTTCGAGTTCAGTCTCACTGCATGACATTTTGGGCAAAAGACTTCTTGTCTAATTATCCCATTCAGCTAAATTGTTTAACCCCAGGTCAACCTTGATCATGCAGACTTACAATCAAAGGTAATCCAACCATGTCTACTTGGTTGTTTTATAAGTAAGTCTAAGACTTCCTTATCCATTGGTGTGCTTCCCTTATTAAAGAAATTTGGTTGCCATTTTGTATTGTGCTCAGTATTCAAAATTTAGACTTTCAAAAGGCAATTTCTTCTTTACAGTAGAATAAAGAAGGAATCCTTTTTTTTTTTTTTTTTTGAAACTTACTGATTCTTTGTTGTTTTTACCTCTTTTAGGCATTAATCAATCGTGGCGTTAATTTGGATCCATTGGGAAAGTGGACAAAAGTTGGTTTAGTTGTTTATGATTCCCAAGTCCCTATTGGTAAGTGATGCAATATTTATACTTTTGGAAAATTTATTATTATTATTAAGGCAGCTAATTAGCAGAATCGTTAGTATGTCAGACAAGACGCTTAGCAACATTTTTTTGTGGTTCTTTTACATTCTGAGTTCAAATTCTGTCAAAGTTGACTTTGCTTTTCATTCTTTCACGGTCGATAACATAAGTACCACTAGAATTAGGGGCATTGTGTTAAAATGTGAAATTTAGTGTAATGAAGAAGCTTGCTTCTTAACCATGAGGTTTCTGTTTCAGCCTCATTGCACAAGTGTCTTCTATAGCCTTGAGCTGAGCTAAGTCTTGCTAGTGGATTTGGCAGATGGAAACTGAAAGAAGCCCATCATGTGTGTGTGTGACCACTGCTTGACTATTACTGATGTTGGTTTTTTTTTTACATCCCCCATGACATAACAGTTCAGCAAAAGAGACTGATGGAATAAGCACCAGGCTTAGCAAAAAAATAAGTAGCTGGGTCGATTTGTTCAACTGAACCTGTCGAGACATTTGCCCCAGCATGACTGCAGTCCAATGACTGAAACAAGTAAAAGATGTTATGATGAGTTCTTTCTTTATATAAGACAATAACAGTGTAGTTTGAAAGAGATTTGGCTGTTATTTCTAGCAGATTAAATAACAACATAGATGTTCAATCATTAACTCATGGCCAGTAAGGTTGATACAGGGTGGCGAGGTGATAAAACACCTGTAATTTTTGCATAAACGTTCTTCTTTGGTGGTTTTCCAGGTGCCACCCCGGAGTACTTGTCAGGTCAGTACTTATTACAAGGTGGATCAAGTTTGTTACCAGTCATGGCACTGGGGCCACAAGAGAATGAGTTTGTTTTAGACATGGCTGCAGCCCCAGGAGGAAAGACTACACATATTGGTATGGTATTATGTATTTTTATTATTTCTATATGATGATATTTCATCATCATCATCGCCACCATCATTGTTTTCATGTCTACTTTTCCATGCTTGCATGAGTCAGAATTTCTAGAGGTACATTTCTGAATGGATGGATGCCCTTCCTCTCACCAACCCTTACTCATTTCATCATCACCATCGTCATTTAACATTCGCTTTTCCAAGGGTGTATGTATCAGATGGAGTTTGTTTCACAGATTTTCTACGGTTGGATGCTCTTCCTGTCACCAACCCTCACCTGTTTCCCAGTAAGGTAATATTTTGCCCCTGGCCTGATGTGTTTTTCCATGGAGCACTGGAAAGGACCAGTATTGCATGTATGATAGTGATGCTCATTTATAAACAGCACATGATGTCAAGAGCAAAGTATACGCATGCACATGCATGCACACAGCATCGACAAAACCAGCGTCAAGATCAGATTTAGGACTGATGACAAACTCTTCAACATGTGGAGACTACAGAGCAAGACCAAGGTGAAAAAGGACTCAATATGTGACTTCCTGTTTGCAGACGACTGCATGCTCAATGCTACCACAGAGGCTCAGATGCAACGGAGCATGAACTGTTTTACCTCTATCTGCAATAACTTAGGCCTCACAATCAATACACAGAAGGCAAAGGTTATGTACCAACCTGCCCCACCTCACAAAAGCTGCACGTGTAACCAATTATCACTGCCGATGGGGAAACCCTGAAGGTTGTTAATAAGTTCACATACCTCGGCATTGCATTCTCCAGTTCTGTGAACATTGATGACAGAGTCAACACACATACACATTGCGAAGGGAAGCTCAGCGTTTGGGCAGCTGCATGAATCAGTATGGGGGAGGAGAGGTATTAGGCTGGCCACCAAGTTGAAGGTGTACCAAGCAATTGTACTGGCTACACTACCGTGTGCTTGTGAGAGCCGCACAGTTTACGAACACCACCACACCAAATGGCTTAACCGCTCCCACATTTGAAACGGGATTTCTTACTTGAAAAAGCAGTGAATGTGAACAACAGGAAAGACATCTGGCTATTATAATCACTGCCAACCCATTGCAGTTTGGGTGCATGCGCTGTTACATAGTGTTGTTGCATCCATCATTTATCAGTGATATCTTTGCACCACTCGAGTGATGGACCTCTGAGCCATGGGTTCATTTGGGTAGTCGTTTTAGTCACCTTTTATGGCTTAGAGAGGCAGCGTTGGGTTTATTCTTTGACATGCCAGTCCCCACACAATGTAAGATACTGCTTCAATAATATATTAGTCTACCCATTACTAACATAGAAAAGGGACATTAACCGATGATGATGACATATATATATGTATAAAATATAAAGAATATAAAAATATTTCATCATTTGCCATGTTAAATGGTGAAATAGATATTCCTCTATATTTTATACATTCCTAAGAAAACAATTATTACCAACTGGATTTATTGGATTTCAACTGCATCAGACTATACATCCGATCCCTTTGTTTTGTTTTGGTTTTCTATGCAGTTAGTAGCATAATCCATTAAAGGAACTTTTTTTTTATGAATACCACCAGATTAGTTAAATCCGTATACTGTGTATTAAATGCATATATATATATATATATATATGTAGGGATGTATGTATTTTCTTATGCCATTTTTTGCTTTTCTTGTGCAGCTGCTCTGATGAAAAACACAGGTATATTATTTGCCAATGATAGCAACAAGACTCGATTAAATGCAGTTATTGCTAACCTTCATCGTATGGGGATAATGAATGTCGTTGTATCCAACTATGATGGTCGCAATATGAGCAAAGTAAGTCCCTTGTTTCAGTAGTTAGTTCTTATTTGTGTGTGTGTATATGTATACATTGTGTGTAATCTATATATATGTTTGTATGTGAGTGTCTGTATATACGTTTGTATGTTCATAAAGAAATACTGTATTTTCCAGCATACGAGTTGACACAGTACATATGTAAACATTGAAACACTGTGTCTATCTTTCCAAATCCTACTGCATTTCCCATGGAATTTTGGGTCCTCCAAAATCGTCTTGGTGTATGAGTCGACCTACCTTTCTTGACTGTAAATACAAAACAACAACCAATGAGTGTTATTACTCTTCCGAAATATAACAATATAGATTTACTAACTTTAACCCTTTAGTATTTTCAACCAGCCCGGTCCTGCCTCTCACTTTTCTGCTACAATGTCTTTAGAAAAATAAACACTCACACCATTGAAATCTCAAAGCTGAAAGATAGTATATGATTAATTCAAAATAATGTGAATAAATAAGGATTAGATTTGACAGTAATCTGAATGCTAAAGAGTTTTTGTTTTTATTTGTGCAGATAGTGAATACATTCGACCGTGTGTTACTAGATGCTCCCTGCAGTGGCACTGGGGTTATCTGTAAGGACCCTACTGTGAAAAACACCAAAGTGAGTATTAAGTTTGTTTCTTAGCAACTCCACCTTTCATTCTATTAGGGCACATTGACTAATTTAGTCTTAGATATCTTATGCTTGCAATAGGGGGTTTTTGAAAAAGTGATAGCAAAAAGAAAAAAGACATTTGTTAAAAACAAATATGAGGAACATTGATGAAGGTTATGTATGGGCAACCTTTTTTTTGAGAAGTGGGGCCATGCTAGCACAGGTTGGACGGTTTGACTGGGGACGGGCAAGCCAGGAGGCTGCACCAGGCTCCAATCTGATCCGACAATGTTTCTACAGCTGGATGCCCTTCCTAATGTCAACCACTCCGAATGTAGTGGGTGCTTTTTATGTGCCACCAGCACAGGAGCCAACCAGGCACCACTGGCATTGGCCACATTTGGATAGTGCTTTTAACATTCCACCGCCATGGGGAACCAGTCAGGTGGCACTGGCAACAACACATGCATGAATGGTGCTTATTGCATTCCACCAACACAAAAGCCAGTCAAGCAGCACTGGCATCGGCCACAGCTACAATTTCCATTTAATTGTGATTTGATTTTTGATTTTACTTGACTCAATAGGTCTCCTCCAGCACATATCTATACACACATATATATATGTATATTATTTCATAGAATTTACCATTAAATAGTATTGTATACCATGTCTTTTATATTTTAGGACCAAGACCAAATTAACCGATGTTCCAATATGCAAAGAGAATTGTTATTATCTGCTATTGACTGTTGCAATGCCAAGTCTAAAACTGGTTCCTATATTGTCTACTCAACTTGTTCAGTTTTGGTAAAGTTCCTTTCCTCTTCCATCTTCAATTCTTCTTTCACCTTGTTTGTATATTTTACTTATATGTTATGTTTTGTTTTGTTGAATAGACTGATGTTTTGCTTTGTGTGTGTGTGTGTGTGTGTGTGTAAGTGATAATACTTGTATGAATGCATCTGCCTATGTATTTATGCAGCTATGCACATATGTCTGGATATGATACATGTGCACTCACATCACAGAAACAGACTTGACACTACCTGAGCCCTATTTTGTTCAGCTTACTTAAGTTTCGCTTTGATTTACATTAATATCTAAAACAATACACACAGACACACACACACACACACACAGATACACTCACTCACACACGCACACACTGTCCCTCTCTCCATAATTCAAATTGTTTTAAAACAAAAAAACACCTCTGTAGATACATACAACCTTCATAGATGAAACTCTCTTCTCACTAGATTATTGTCAGCTGTATCCTTCAGAAAGCAGTCAATTGGTGGAGGGAGTGGGGTCATTAGAGATTAGAGCAATGGATAATATACCACATGGTGTATATTCCAGATCACAGCACTTAGAGTTCAAATCCAGCTGAAGTCATCTTTGCATTTGATCATTTCATACCCAATAAATAAAGTGCCATTTCAGGCTGGTACTTTATTTATCAACCATGAAATGAAAGGGAAAAAATTGTGATTTGATGGGATTTTTGGAGCATTAGATAAGATGCTTGGTAACAACTGTTCAGGCTCTTTGCTTTCTGAGTTCAATCCCAGCTGAAGTCAACTTTGTTATTCATTAAGAATAAAAAGTTTTGAATGGTACAACAATGCACTATAATACAAAAAATGGACTATAGACCTGTTGTAATTTAGTTATCTATTCTCCGATGATTTTTCGGAATACAATTCCTTCTTCAGATATACTTAGATGGAGTCTCTACTATAAACTGTTTTCCAACGGCTTTTCCGTTGAGGTGAGGTCGGCTATGTTTCAATCTCGTGTGTGTTGGTACATCTGTAGTGCTGCTTCTAAGTTATGTGTTAAACCATGTGCGTGCGTGCTTTCAAGGGAGATAATCAGAGATCGTAATACTTTATGTAAAGTAAATATAAATAATCCAGAATCCTTGTATGGTACCGGATTGATCTCAAAATCTAATCAGTTTGTGCCAGTCACAAGGCCAAACATCCCTGAAAGTTTCATCTGAATCCATCCAGCAGTTCTTGAGATATCTCGTCCACGGACAAACAAACAAACACGACTGAAAACAATACCTCTGCCTTAGTGAAGGCGGAGGTAATAATAATAATAATAATAATAATAATAATCCTTTTTTCTGTAAAAGGATAAGGCCTGGAATTTGTGGGGAGGGGACTAGTTGATTACATTGACCCCAGTGCTCAACTGGTACTTATTTTATCAACTCCAGAATGATGAAAGGCAAAGTTGACCTCAGAATAATAATAATAATAATAATAATATAATAGGATATTTTCCAACTTTGGATGACTATGAGGGTCCACGCATGCCAAATAGGAAACAAGGGGTCCACAGGTAATAAAAAAAATGGTTGAGAACCATTGAACTCTCTTTATATTTAATTTCTGTTCTTGTTTAATCTTTGCAGGTTGAAGAAAATGAATGTATTATTGATTATGCTCTGAAGAGACGCCATGTAAAACTGGTTCCAACAGGACTGGATTTTGGTGAGCAAGGATTTCCAAAGTAAGTCTTTGCTTTTATTGATTTCTTCTTTTTTCTGTTTTTGTTGCTAGTTGAACCTGTTTATCCTTTCAATCCTTCCCTCTTGTTATAGAAACTAGTCTTACTCTGTTTTCCCTCTTCAACAGATTCCAAAGACATCGGTTTCACCCGAGTATGAATTTGACGCGGCGCTACTACCCACATACCCATAACTTGGATGGTTTCTTTGTGGCAAAGCTGAAAAAATATTCCAATGAAAACCCTAATGCGGGTATGTCAATGTATTTATTTTATCATCATCATCATCATCCTCCTCGTCTTAACTTCCACTTTTCCATCCTTTCATTGGTTGGAGAATTTGTTGAGAGGGATTTTGTTTGGCCAGATGCCCTTCCTCATACCCCCACCACCTATCTACTACATACGCGCATTCCTTTCTACCCACTAGACCTTTTAACCTCATCTCCTCCCCTTCCCTCCTCTATATATGCTCACCCCCCTCTATCCTGTAAGATCAACTGACCATTAAAATATACCGCTACCATCCTTCACCTCTATCTCTCCTCCATCCCCTTTCACATTCTGTCTTCATGGCTTGACCTAATTACCGCTCATCCTTCACTTGACTTGGCCATTCTTCAAATAAACAAGCTAAAATCCATCGCAGTATGGCATATATTCACCTCTGCTATCTATGCTATATCAGCCTTCGTTCCAACATCTATTTCCGGATTATCCCCATATGGATTACTTTACACGGATTTCTACACGGATATTTACTACTGGAATGAAACTACACTTCAAGTACTGTTCTCTCTTTTTTCAGTGCATCACACTCTTTACCACTTCATACTAAAAATATCCGCCTATGGATATAATAATAGATTACTTTATTTTTTCTGTCTCCGATGAAGGGAAGTACTGGATCTTCCCAGAAACAGCTGTAAGACTCTATCCATAAAATACTTCTCCAACCTTACCATTGCTCTCTTTATCTTTTTATTTTTATATATTTACATACATATATATATATATATATATATATATATATATATAGATAGATAGATAGATAGATAGATAGATGTGAATGTCAAGGCACATGGCTTAGTGGTTAGAGTGTTTGGCTCATGATCATAAAGTAGTGAGTTCAGTTCCTGGTAGTGCTTTATGTCCTTGAGCAAGACACTTTGTTTCATATTGCTCCCATCCACTCAGCTGGTGAAAATGAATAGTACCTGTATTCTAAAAGGGCCAGCCATGTCACATTCTGTGTCATGCTGAATCTCCCTGAGGACTCTGCTAAGTGCATGCATGTCTGTGGAGTGCTCAGCCACTTGCATGTTAATTTCACAAGCTGGCTGTTGATCCCTTGTTTGGGTCAACTGAACCCCTTGTTGTTGTAACCAATAGAGTGTCAGTTATCTAAGCTATACATACATATATATATATATATATATATATATATATATATATATATATATATATATATGCATGTGTGTGTATGTGTATATGTATATATATATACACATATATATATATAAACATGCACACACATAGATACACACAGGTGTATGTACTTTTGTCATTTAAGTTGCATGTAATCATCTTTTGGTGCTAAAGGGAATCTACAGTGATTTTGGTCATTGCCTCCCCTCCACCGTACTTCTGCCATTGTTCACCATCACCACCACCACTGCCACCACCACCATCGCCACTGTCAAAACTATCGCACACCTCCATCCTCTGCTCACACCACCACCACCACCACCATCACACCATGTAACACTATCCCCCTCACCCAACCCCCAAACCTGCAAATGTCCTTCTCTTGTTCTTAATTATTCAACAATAGTCAAGATTCCATCAGCATCGATGTGGAAACTACCATGGAATTGAAGAAAAGAGACCACAAGATTGCAATTGTCCGTTTTAGCATTCTCCAAGACACAAGACACAAGCTGACAATGCTCTTTATTTACAGCATGCTTGGTCAGTTCCTTTGGGCAGTGAGCGAGTGGTCAGTTTAGAACCAGCTGGGAGATGGCTGCAAGTAACGACTACATGACAAAACGTGATGGAGACACTGACAAACTGAAGTAATTAGTTAGTTTTCAAAGTGACCTTCGTTTCTCCTTCTGACAATTCGTTTCACTTAGGGCTTAACTCCTTCCTTTCCTACCAAGATGTCTACCTATAAGATTTACCTTACCTATCTACTGACCTACCTGCTTAAATATATACAGACATAGCTACAGGCCAGCCTATCTATCTACCTACATATCTATCTCTCTCTCTCTATCTTTCTGTGTATATATATATATATATACATACATATAATGTCCCACCCATGCTAGCATGGAAAGCAGGCGTTAAACAATGATGATGGTATATATATATATATATATAATAGAGCACTTAATATAAGCTCAATAAAATATTCCTTTTGAATATTCTTTATAAAATATATATATATATATATATATATATATATATATTCACATATATATATATACATACACATCTTTCTTTGCTTCTTTCTTTTTTTTCCTTTTTTCTTTACTTCTTACCTTCTTTGCTTTTCCTTTCTATTTGTCTTTACTCACCTTTCTTCCCTTTCTGTCTTTTTTTTTTCTTTTTCCATCTCTTGCTTTGCTTGCTTTTTCTGGCCTAGGGTCAGTGATGGAGATGAGGAGGCAGCTGGTCATCTGAACCTCACTCTCTGCAAGGATGATGATGGCGGCAGCAGTGGTGGCAGCACTCGTCGCTGTTGTCATCCTCACCATGGTGGTGATGGTGGCAGAACAGCAGGAGTGCATTGTCAGTGCCCCTCCCCCCTCACACACACGCGCACACACCCCACCGACCTTTGCCACTGCCGCTGACCCCCTCCCCTTATTATTCACCAATCCCCACCGACCGCCACCACCACAAAACACACATACATGGATATTACATTGCTTTAGTCATCATTTGAAACATGTCCTACCTTCCACCCCCTTTCCCTCTCTCCTCCCTCCCCTCTCTCTCTCCCTTCCTCTTTCTCTCTCCCAGAAGTTTCCATTAGCACTGTGGTTATTGTTGCTGTTGTTGTGATAGTAATTTATTACAAGAGGTAGCTACCTTATTTTACAGTCCATTAACTCTCTACTCACCTGCTTTGCTTTGTGTATGGTGTGGACATGTAAGCCTATATGTTGTTGTTGTTGTTGTTGTTGACAAGCTAATGAAATTGTTGGCATGCTGGACAAAATGCTTAGCAACTGTTCGTTTGTCTTTACATTCTGAGTTCAAATTCCGCGGAGGTCAACTTTTCCTCTCATTCTTTCAGAGTCAATAAAATAAGGACCAGTGAGACACTGGGGTTGATGTAATCGACTTGTCCCCTCCCCTCAAAATTTCAGGCCTTGTGCCTTTAGTAGAAAGGATTATTATTATTATTAAGGTGGTGAGCTAGCAGAATTGTTAGCATGCCAGGCGAAATGCTTAGTGGTATTTCGCCTGTTGTTATGTTCTGAGTTCAAATTCCACCAAGGTTGACTTTACCTTTCATCCTTTCAGGGTCGATAAATTAAGTACCAGTGAAACACTGGGGTCGATGTAATCAATTAGTCCCCTCCCCACAGATTTGAGACCTTGTGCCTTCATTAGAAAGGATCATCATCATCATCATCATCATCATTATTAAGGTGGCGAGCTGGCAGAATCGTTAGCACACCTGGTGAAATGCTTAGTGGCATTTTGCCTGTCACTACGTCCTGAGTTCAAATTCCACTGAGGTCATCTTTGCCTTTCATCCTTTCGGAGTTGATAAATTAAGTACCAGTGAAACACTGGGGTCGATGTAATCAATTAGTCCCCTCCCCACAGATTTGAGACCTTGTGCCTTCATTAGAAAGGATCATCATCATCATCATCATCATCATTATTAAGGTGGCGAGCTGGCAGAATCGTTAGCACACCTGGTGAAATGCTTAGTGGCATTTTGCCTGTCACTACGTCCTGAGTTCAAATTCCACTGAGGTCATCTTTGCCTTTCATCCTTTCGGAGTTGATAAATTAAGTACCAGTGAAACACTGGGGTCGATGTGATCGACTGGTCCCAACCCCAGCAAATTTCAACCCTTGTGCCTTTAATAGAAAGGATTATTATTATTATTATTATTATTATTATTATTATTATCATTGTTATTAAGGCAGCAAGCTGGTGGAATCATTACCATCCCAGACAAAATGCTCAGCAGCAGTGCCAAGTACAATGGTTTATTCTTAGCCAAAAGCTTCTGCTGTTGTCTGACCATAATGGGAGTAGTGCTTCTTCCCAGCACAAACCCAAACTGCATTTCATCTAATCTGATTCTGTTCCTAATTACTGTATTTTAATGTGTATAAGGAACCCTTTTTTGTCGAAAATTAGGTTAAAAAAATTTGGCAGTTTCTTATACATGGATAGTATTACAGCCCCTTACAAAACCTTTTTCCAAATTTTAAGCCCCCAGAATTAGGGAGTTCCTTATACACATTAAAATATGGTAATTGGCTATAGTTCTTTCCATAACCATCATGACCAGGTCCAGCAATTTGATGCCTCTGTAGGAACATGTCTGGCCATGGGGAAATATTATCTTGCTGAGAAACGGATAGGGGTTGGCAACAAGAAGGGCATCTGGCCTAGAATATCTGCCTCAATAATCTCTGTCCAACCCATTTAAGCATAGGAAAATAGACATCAAAATGATGATGATGATTGGTATATATATATATGTGTGTGTGTATATATATATATATATATATATATATACACACACATATATATATATATATAGTGAGAATTTACAAAAAACAAAAGACGAAGATGGGCATGTAAACAACAAACAGATGTATTAGTTTAGCGCTCAGGCAGTGAGAAAGACTTTTACATTTCGAGCCTGCGCTCTTTGACAGAAAGTAACACAGAAAAAAATAGGGAGAGAAAATAGGAAAAGGTATAGTGGCTAGCAATCCATCATGGCAAATGCCGGACAGAGGGGTCACACAGGAGAGCTAGGAAGAAGGAGAGATAATAAAGTAGTGGTGATCCCAAAACGAAGGTGCAGGTGTGTGGATGATGGTGTAGGTGCTAGGAAGTGGTCAGTACTAGTGTGGGTGCTGGGTGGTAGTCAGTGCTAGTGTGTGCAGGGTGGGATGGGGTGAGATGTATAGGGATGGTGGGTTTGGAATACGTAGGGATGGGGTATGTATGTATAGAGTTCTGTTCCATTATTGCAAGGATCAACAAAAAAGTACTCCATTCAGCAAGAGATAATTATTATTTAATATGCTGGTATTCGCATGTGAGCTACTGTAAGTTTTATGGTTGGTTAATGTAGTAGTTGAACTGGCTTGCATGGCATACGATGTCCTACCTTGGAATCATTCAAGCTCCAATATATAATAAGTGCAAGCATGGTAACCAGCAGGCTGTAGGGCTGGTTTGAGCTCCAGTATCATTTTGGCATGATTTCTGTGGCTGGATGTCCTTCCCAATGCTAACCACATCTGGTCATGGAGAGATATTACCTTACTTGGAAACAGGTGATGGTTGGTGACAGGAAGGGCATCCAGTCATAGAAAGTGTGCCTCAACAAATTCTGTCTGACCCATGCAAGCATGGATAAAGAGGATGACAATGATGATTGTGTGTGTGTGTGGTTTTGTGTATTTATCTATATGTAAATAACTTGTTTATTCTTACAGCAAAGAATGAGGAACAGTCTACGGAAAAACCGAAATCTAATGATGCCAAACCAAATGCCACCACCAAACCTGTGAATAACACCCCCAACAACAAACAAATAAACAAAAGCAACCACGCAAAACCTAAATCGAATCCTGCCAAGGCTCGAGGGACAAAGCGTAAACATGAAGAAAGTGACGACAAAAACAAGAACAACAACAGAAACAAATGGAAGAAAAAGAAGGTTGGTCAAGTAAAGAAATTCAAGACTCCTAGGAAGAAATTCATCCGAAAAACACCGCAGAAATAACAAAATATTAGGAACATTTATTCACATTCTTCATCTAAAAATATCCAGAACATGAACTTGTATTATGGCTCCTCAACAGAAAATGGAATTTTTTTTTTTCTTGCTGCAAAATAAATTTTGTAAAATTGATAAATATATATATATATATATATATATATATATATATATACATATATATGTACATATATATATGTATATTCCCATAATTACAGAGTAAACAAAGAAAATTACATGGAAAATTGTTTATGGAATTTATTCTTTTATGAGTTTTTCAATTTTAGTGCTGGCCATGGGTCTTGATTGGTTTTCCAAAACCCCCTCTCCCTAGGTATAGCTGTGTGGTTAAGAAGCTTGGTTTCCTGCCATGTAGTTTTGGGTTCAACCCCAATGTCAAACCAAGGGCAAAGTGTCTGGTGTGTAGAAACTGAAAGAAGGGCATCTCACGTACACATGTATGTGTGTGTGTATTCTTGTATGTTTGTATTTTCTTGCAATTGTTGTCATTCATTTTGAATATTCGACAAAATCATGGTTGTCCATGGTAGGCAATATTAACATACTTGGAAACAGGTAAGATTTGGTGGTAGGTGGGTTAGTTGTCTCAACTCAATCTGATGCAAGCAAGCATGGAATAGTGAACATTACAACAATGGTGATAATTATCATCATCATCATTTAACGTCTGTTGCCCATGCTGGCATGGGTTGGATGGTTTGACTAGGGCTGGAAGGCTGCACCAGACTCCAGTCTGATTTGGCATGGTTTTCTACAACTGGATGCCCTTCCTAAAGCCAACCACTCTGAGAGTGTAATGGGTGCTTTTATGTGCCACCGGCACAGGTGCCATTTGCGCAACACCATGACTGTGATTTTGCTTGGTTTGGTGAGTCATCTTCTCAAGCACAACATAATGCCAATGGTTTTGATCTACGAAAAACTGTTTTTGCAAACTTTGGTGTAAATATTTTTAACATCAAACGTGTCAACTTGGTAAACGCATGCAACAATGTATTCTTCAATATGCTGAAAAAACCAGCCTAACACTATAAAATAATGGCCATGTTTGAACAATCTAGTTCCTGATATACAAACATTGATTTTATCTTGAGTGGCCCTCATCCACAGTAGTTTCTCTCTCACAAGTGATCTGCCAACTTAACTGCAACAACAAAGTTTTCTCTTGCCAACCATGGAAGGCTTCTGTTGGTCACACGACTTATTAGCTATAGCAGTTGAGTTTGTGGCTGTGTGGTAAGAAGCTTGGTTCTGAGTTCAATGCCACTGCGTGACGTCTTGGGTTATTGTCTCAGGTTGACCAAAACCTTGTGAGTGGATTTGGTCCATGGAAACTGAAAGAAGCCTGCCATGTATATATATATATATATCTGGAACAGTGGATTGAGAAGCAAGGAAGGCTATAAATAATAGCCTGTAAATACAGGATTAAAAACCTTTGGATAGAAAAAGTTGAAGGCTGTCTGTGGGACACGAACCCACAGTTTATTTATTTATCCGTTTTCTCTTTTCTATTTGACTTCTATATCTCTCACTCTCATCTATCTTGTTTCTCTTTTTCATTTCTTTCTCTGCCAATTGCTTTCCTGTTTTCCTATCAAAATGCCATCTGCCTGTCTTTGGAAATTAGTTCTCTAACTTAATGTAATGCGTTTCCTTGATGATCCTTTTTGGTTAAGCATCCAAATGCACTTGGAACATCAAATGCAGGATTACAAGCTACCTGAAACGTACGTAGGAACTAATAACATAAACTTGTGTTTATCTTAATCTCTCCTACATTTGTTGTGTATTTCATAACTAATCATACTACATAATATCGTTGCTATTATGTTAAACTGTCGTATGTCCAAATTTGGCCAAATGCGTTTTTTTCAATATTTATTTTTGCTTGCAATAGCCAGTTCTCTTGGTCAAACTATCGTAAACCCCAGCTGCTTCAGATGTCAAAGCGTAATACAACGGTTTTGCTATGGATTGGTGGAACTACTTTTTCGTTTTCTGAAAAAAAAAGAAAAAAAAGCAACGTTTTGGACTTAGGACACTTTTGCATAATAGCAATAATATATACTGGAACATGAAAGTCTACGTGGAACTCCAAAGATAACAGAAGTAGTACATCTGTTTGTACACACAGGATATGATGTGTGTGTGTTTCATAATAAGCTTGTGTTGCGCTACAGACCCTGCATCAGCTGTCATATAAAAATCTCAACGATTTCAGCATCTTTCAACAGAACCGTTCCTTCGAGTGCTACGGTTAGTGTGGTGTACTGTTGTCTTCCTTGTGTATAAGAACGCTAGGAGAAAGGTATTCTTTCTCTCTCTCACAGTCTTTCTGTCTCACTCTCTCATGTCTGTCTGTCTGTCTCTCTCTCTATATGTATATGCGTGTGTGTCTATATATAGCTTGTATTGTGAAACACTCTCATCAAAAGGTTACAATGGCTTCGAAATCTTCCGACAGAACCGCTCCTCCTACCGGCACCAAGAAGCATTGATGCTACCAAAAAAAAAAAAAAAAAAATAGTCTGAGTTATATGGGTCTACACTAATGCAATTTCTCCCTTGTCATCGATGCAGCCCTAGCAGTAATCTTGAGTACAGCTGCAACCATCCCGACCATGTAGGGATTATTTTGTCCACTAAGGAATTGTTCTTTGCTCTGAGCTTTTTGCCTTCTCAGACCAACACATGCCACATCCACGCTGAAGCATTTTCCATTTCCTTCTCTAACATGCATGGTTCGAACTTTTGCTTCCTTAGACTTTATATTCTAAAATAAACTAAAGCCAAAATTGCCAACAATTTCTTTGCAATACTTCATAAAGGATGACCTGACATCTAATGCATCATTGATATAGACCAGTGTTTCCCAACGTTTTTTTTTTTTTTCCCCGGTGCCCATCAACATTTTTTTTTAATATAGAAACACAATCTTCAATTACCCAAGTGACGGATACCTTTTATAAACGCTGGACACTGGACAATAGATATTGAAGCAGAGAAACAAATGCAGATACCTCACTCAGTGTGCTGATTGGTCATAGCTACATCGATCCCCATGGTTTAAGTATGAATATTGCATGACAATTTTTTTTTTTCATTTCAATGTACAAAGATAGGCTTAGGGTGAACGAGTGTACGCTCAAGTCACTTGCAAAATTTTCACAACCTACACTAACGCATGTCCCACTCCAGTTTTCCCACACCCCACGTTGGGAAGCACTGATATAGACAGTTGTTCATCGGTATACTGTCTGGTACCCTTATAGGGGACTTCATCCAATTTTGGAATCCCTCTTGTATGCTGAAACCACTCAACTTTCCACCTTAGGTATTTATTTCCTTTTTATCTCGTTCATATTATCAGATACCATCGTATATATACCTCTTAAAGTTTAAGTCACTTCTTAATCGTAACTCATGCCCTAATATCATTAGATTTTACTTGTTACAAATGACAAAATTCCCCTCAACCTTATCCACCAGAACTATAATGCATTTATCTCGCAATGCACTGATATATCCTTTATAGGGGAAAATAAGAAAGCTTCTGACAAGGCGGGAAGTTATACAAAAACCGTTATATTTCAGGCACAAAGGCTCATCTTCAGAAGGAAACAGTCTGGCAATTGTCCAATTACACAACCTCTGTTATCCTACTTAAACTCGTCGGCGTTATGTTAGCAGCAGTAGTAAACATAATGCTGTGTAACTGGACATTCCCCCAGACTGTTTCCTTCTGAGGATGCGACTTTATGTCTGAAACAAAGGATTCTGTAAGACTTCACATTGTCAGAAACTTTCTTATTTCCCCCTTTCCTCTCCCTTCCTCGGTACTGCAATGTTTCAAGCGAACTGCAACGTTTTTATATTTAAGTTCTTGTTCACTATCCTCCTGTTCATCTTTCTAATACGTTCCAGTGACAACGCGGTTACACTTTTTCTCTAGTTTTCAACACACACACACACACACACACACACACACACAGACAGGTATAAGAAGTTTGCTTCCCAACCTATTGGTTCCGGGTTCAGTGAGCCACCTTGGGCAAGTGTCTTCTATAGCCACGAGCCGACCAAAGCCTTATGAGTGGATTCGGTAGACGGAAACTGAAAGAGGCCCGTCGTATATATGTGTGTGTTTGAGTCTATGCTTATCTCCCACCACCGCTTGGCAACCGGTGTTGTTGGTTCACCTCCCCGTAAGTTTGAAGTTCGGCAAAAGAGACCGATAGAATAAGTACCAGGCTTAAAAAAGAACTGGTGTCCATTCGTTCGGCTAAACTTCTTCAAGGAGGCGTCCTCAGCATGACTGCAACCAGTAATATATACATACATACATGAAAACTCCGAATGACCCGTCCTTGTTTTCATTGTATCGTCTATCTGGATGTTTTGTTGTCCCTACAGCGGCGTACGTACACTTTGGTCTCTTATATTTCTGTCTATCAGCCCTTTCACGCTTATTCATTCATTCCACTCTTCGTTCTTTCGTTCCCCCTCTCTCACATTTCCCTGTCTTCTCTTCCTGCTCACTTTCCCTCCACTTTTCACTTCACTGTGACCTTGTCATTTTTTCTCTCCCCTCCTTAATCTTCTGTCCCTCTACCTCTACCTCTCTCTCTTCTCTCCCCACGTGACCAGTGTTCAGTCAAGACTGATCTTTCTTGGTTCAGCCGTCGTCCGTGCAACATCTATATTCCTCCCTGTGCCTGTGAAATCTTGTATCCCTGCCCTAAGGCTTTATTTCCACACGCACTAGCTTAATTTAATTCGTCCTTAGTCGAAAGACACATGTTGTTATGTCCTGTTGTTTGTATTTGTGTAACATTCTCCGTTTTTTTCCGTCCTTGTTTTCGTATACATTCGCTGCTTTCTTCCAAGGAATCTAATGCCCTTAGCTTAGTTTTTCTTTTAAAAGTGAAAGATTATATCGAAAAATGTAGTTCTAGATACGCTGTGCTCGAAAAATATGCCATAGTGGCCACACCTGGTGGATTCTTTCTCCATCAGTCTAACCTACCCTTAAACAATAGCAACAACAACAACAACAACACAGTTCGCTATGAAAAAGTATTATTCTTTTTTTTTTTTTTTTTTTTTGCCATTTTCGTCTGCGGAAAGTTTCTGCTATTCCTTTGTTTCGTCGTTAAAATTTTTCTATTTTTTTTTTTCTTGACTTTATCAATCATTTTTTTTTCAAATTTCTTTATTTCCTTTTCGTAAAATAAACAACAATGGGTTGATGAGATGCCTAAGTTCTTTGTGAAGCACAGAATATACACAGAATTCTCTCTTTTTTTTTTTTTACACGATTTTTGCTTTAGAAGTTTCTAGAGACACACACACATACATACATACACACATAATACATACATACACACGTTTGCCACTTCACCACGATATTCTGCTAGAGTCCAGTTTCTTCCATGCCGTTATCGTTGCTAATATTACCATTATTTCAGAGTAAGGGATGAATCGGATTATATATGTATGTATACTTTTCTATATTACATCTTACAGTTAGCAAGTAACTTCGTCCACAATATATATATATATATATATATATATATATATATATATATATATGTATATATATATATATATATATATATATATCCGGGATATGTGTGTGTATTTGTGTATGTATATGTATTGTAATAGAGTGGGATCTCGACAAATGTCATTGTTGGATTTTTGGGGTTTTTTTGGGGTTTTTTTGCTTTTTTAATCCGATATAGATAATTTCGTGTCATCTATCCAGCTCGATTGGGTGCTCGGAATTGACATTATAGCAGTTCGAATTTCAGTTAACTTTTCGTACAATTTGTTCCAGTCACCATGAAGAATGTTGTAGGCATTTTTCGTGATATCGTGCTGTGCCTTCTCGCTCTTCACCTGATCTTGAAGTTCATCTATCTACAAAAAGAAAACCACGAAACGTTTACAAATGTTATCGATCATTTTTACTGTACTTTCCGCCATACAAGTCAACATATTATTTAGTATAAACATATACGAAAGGGTCCTAAAAAGTTCCTGGCTTTAGATAAAAGAAAATACAGGTGGATCAGTTGATCATGATTTTATTGAACATATTCCCTTCTCAGATTCATACACTTATTGCAGCGATCCTTCAGTTTTTCTAAGCCCTGTAAAAGAACCCTGGATGTTGGGCCTCCAACCAGCCATTTCGTATTTTGGCACCCTCTTGTCTCTCTCTCTCTCTCTCTCTCTCTCTCTATATATATATATATATATATATATATATATATACACACACATCCACGAGGGGGTGCTGAAAAATTCGTGGCTTTGGGGAAAGCAAATACAGGAGGATCAGTAAATTATGATTTTATTCAACATTTTCCCTTCTCAGATTCACACACTTATTGCAGCAGTTCTTCAGTTTTTCTAAGCTCTGAAAAAGAACTCGGAAGGTTGGACCACCAACCAAACTATTTGCGACACCCTTAAAGCCAGAAACATTTTAGCACCCACCCACTCGTATTGTAAACATTCAAACGAACGTCATCACTATTTTACCAAATCCTGCTACATTTCCCATGGAATTTTTGGTCCTCCAAAGTCGTCTTAGTGTATAAGTCGACCCATCTTTGTTTGACTGTGAATTTTGGTCTGAAAAATTCGACTTGTATCCCGGAAAATACGGTATTTATTTATTTATCCTATTGTTATTGTAGTTGCCCCTGCCCAGTACACTACTTTGGTTTTGGTACACCCCGGTCAGTTGATGATCTCTTGACCCTGTATAAATTCCTAATGCATTATATTATTTGTGTATACCCTTGTAAGTGTGCATATATGTATATAGATTGTAGAGTCGACAGCACCTCAATTGTGATATGTAAAATGTAATATAAAATTTTAAAAAATAATAAATGCGCCCTTTTAAAGCCTAACCAGGCTCATGGGTCCGGTTTTCCCGTTTCTATGGCGTATGCGTTCCCTAGCTGGACGGGACACCAGTCCATTGCAGCATTACTCATTTTTGCCAGCTGAGTGGACTGGAGCAACGTGAAATGAAGTGCTTGCTCAAGAACACAACGCGTCGCCCGGTCCAGGAATCGAAACCACAATCTTGCGATCATGATGCTGACACCCTAACCACTAAGCCACGCGCCTCCGCAAAATGTAATATATATAAAAGAAAATTGGACGGTTTGTATAGGTGAAGAGAGTTAATTTGGACAGTGATCCGATGGCCAGGCCATAAGGATTACGAAACTGGCGATTCTTACTTTGAAACTGACAATTTTGAAAATCTCGTTGGATTACGGAACGCTTTCTCATGTATCCATGTTTAAAATTTCAGCGCGATCGGATGAACAATACTCGAGTTATAAGCGCACAAACAGACAGACGGAACGGGATTTATATATTAGATATATATTATATATATATATATATATATATATATATATATATATATATATAAAGTATATACACACACATATACATATGTATATACATATATACATGTATGTATGTACGTATGTATGCATATATATATCTTTTACTCTTTTACTTGTTTCAGTCATTTAACTGTGCCCATGCTGGAGCACCGCCTTTAGTAGAGCAAATCGACCCCAGGACTTATTCTTTGTAAGCCTAGTACTTATTCTATCGGTCTCTTATTGCCGAACCGCTAAATTACGGGGACGTAAACACACCAGCATCGGTTGTCAAGCGAAGTTGGGGGGACAAACACAGACACACAAACATATACACACACATATACATATATATATATATATATAATATATATATATATATATATATATATATATATATATATATAGAGAGAGAGAGAGAGAGAGAGAGAGAGATACATATATACGACGGGCTTCTTTCAGTTTCCGTCTACCAAATACACTCACAAGGCTTTGGTCGGCCCGAGGCTATAGTAGAAGACACTTGCCCAAGGTGCCACGCTGTGGGACTGAATCCGGAACCATGTGGTTGGTAAGCAAGTTACTTACCACACAGCCACTCATATATATATATATTTATATAAACAAAAGGTTACTTACTTTAGCCTTTAAATCTTCATATCGAATTTTCATCCGGCATTTTCCTTCATCCATCTTCTCCTTTAATGTCGTTATTTTATCGTTCGATTCATCGCTAGAAATAGATTCACATTTAGATTTGGGGGGGGGCCAAAAAGCAACAATAATGGACATGAAGAATTTCCCTTTCCTTTGTAGTGCCATAACAACCCCTCTGTTAACACTTGTCCTTCCCGCTGCGTTTTTCTTATTTTTGCCAATTCATTGTGTGTGTGTGTGTGTGTGTGTGTGCGTGTGTGTGTGTGCGTGCGTGTGTGCGTGCGTGTGTGTGTGTGTGTGTGTTTATCTTTTACTTGCTTCAGTCATTAGGCTGCGACCATGCTGGGGCACCGACTTCAAGAACTTTAATCGAATGATCTGACCCCAGTACTTATTTTTTAAAAGCCAGGTACTTATTTAATCGGTCTCTTTGCCGAACCGCTAAGTTACACGTACGTAAACATGCCAATGCTAATGTCAAAGATGGTGGCGGGGAAAACACACACATATATATATATACAGTAGGCTTCTTTCAGTTTCCGTCTACCAAATCCACTCACAAGACTTTAATCGGCCTGTGGCTATAGCTGAAAGCACTTCTCTAAAGTGCCATGCAGACCGACTGAACCCGGAACAGTGTTGCTGGGAAGCAAACTCCTTACTACACAGTCAAGCCTGCGCCCTCATGCATACATGCATACATAAATATACGCGCTTGTGTATTTGTGTGTGTAGGTCTGTGTGTCTGTGTGTCTGTGTCAGTGTGTGTTCGTTCCCAATGATATGCTGCCTCGGTAAATGCTGAATACTCAAAACCAGCCTGCTACTATATTTTCTGTATTGTGTGAACATCGGTATTGTTATACTACCATGAAACAATAACAACAACAACAACAACAAAAATAATAATAATTTCACATAATACAGATATATGCCTGTGTATATATATATATATATATACACACACAAAAGCACATATGTGCATATATACGCATATTGTATATCATATATATATATATATATATATATATATATACACACATATATATATACACACACATGCATATACATGCATACATACATATACATATGTAGGTATATATATATATACATATGTATGTATATATATATATATATATATATATATATATATATATATATATATAAGTGTACATATACACATAGGTATGTATGAATATCAAGTTTAATCTGAACTCGTAAACATTTACACGCCACTCTTAATCTACACAAGTCCCAGTTCTCACCATATACAGAAATCCAATGAAACTCTATATTACATTCACAAACTCTCAAATTACCCAGAAAATGTCTTAATATCTCACTTCAAACAAACAAACCTCCACAGATGCTTATTATTATTACAACAAAGGCCTTAATCGCATTACATTTTATGAAAAAATACAATATATTGCCAACAACAAGTTACAAACCTAAACATGGGGAAAGTGACAAATTGTTTGGTTTAATCCGCCGTTTAACCATAAAGTCTATATTCATGAGCTAAAAAAAATTCCCCCGTTGAACACAAGTATAATTTTTGGTGAAAATTGCATTAAAATATGTTACTCTACGACATGCAACTTTGACATTCGTTAGCTAATATATATTGATCTAAACATAATCTGTTCTTTTCCAGCATTAATTTACAAACATTCAATTGTATTCACTCTGACGAATGCCCATTAAACCTTAAGTGTACTACTAAAGGATTTGTTTACTCTACCACTGTCAAAATCAAGATAATATGAATGATTTGTCTCAATCATACATTGTGTTAACTTTAAATCCCTTCAAGTAAACTTGATATCCTCTAGACTAGAAACTACTTTAACAAAAGCTGAGGTATACCTCACTCCCAGTGGTCTTCCAACTCAACAGACACCAAACCGGAATTTCTGAGAGACTGTGGTATTGCTAGATAGTCATTCAACTTACACTAAATTCATCTGTCTTTTTGACAAGTCTGTGTTGTAGTCGTACTGGGTTTCTACCCACCCTCCTCACCAGACAAGCCTAACGGGGTGCCGGTTAGCCGCCAGCGACCCAATCATACAACGGGTTGTACTGGATTCCATGAAAGACACGCACGTATATATATATATATACAGTACATTATAGGTTCGTCTTCCTCTGTATATATATATATATATATATATATATATATATATATATATATATATATATATATATATATATACACATACATACATACATACATACATACATACAGATAGATAGATAGATATACAATTGCAGCGTGGAAGGTGTTTATAAGCCATTTCAAAGCACATAAAAGTTGTTAGATTCACTCCAACATTTAAATTTAATTTGTTAAAATATTTTCGTCTCTGTTCACTGACAAAATTCCGTGCTGCATCTGAGATGCATCTGAAATGTTGAAGTGAATCTAACGGCTTTTGTGTGTTTTTAAATGGCTTATAAACACCGTCCATGCTGCAATTGTTTTTGTTTCAGCATACGATCTCAGATCAGGTCACTTGCTATGCAAGTACATCTCCGTAACACACACACACACACACACACACACACACACACACACACACACACACACACACACACACAGATATATATATATATATATATATATATATATATATATATACATATATATATTACGGAGATGTACAAAGCATTATTATGGGTCCATCACAGGCTGACTTCATCTCTCTTCTAATTTATTCGAAATGATAAGTTAATTTTTGTTTCTTTTCTCTCCGCCGCCCTGGTGGTCATGCCGAGAACGTTTTCCACTCCCTAAATTAAACCGTCTATGGATAAACTGGACGGTTTTAGGATCTCCTTCTAAACATTCTTTATGACGCCATAGTAACAACACGGCTGATACAGAGGAAGACACACACACACACACACACAGAGGGTGAGACAGACGGACAAATAGACAGAGGGAGAGAGAGTGAGACAGACGGACAAATAGACAGAGGGAGAGAGAGAGTGAGACAGACAGATAGAGAGAGATTCTTACATAGCTTTCTGTTTGATCTGTTTCTCTTTCTGGAGTTTCTTAGTCAGTTCTCCGTTTTCGCTTCGGCACTGTTGTATGATTTCTTCTTGACGCTTCAGATCCTTTTTCAACTGAAATAGAACGGAGGTTTATAACAAACGTATCTCATACATATGTGTGCGTGTATTTATGCATATATATATATATATATATACATACATACACATGCGTACATTATATTAACACATGTTTCCTAACGACAAAGTAAACTTCATTTAACCAAGATACCCTTGGCCTCAAGAGTAGCCTGCGTTATACACCTCACTTGGATAATTACTACTTTCAAGGTTCCGCTCGCTATGAAACATATGTAGTGCAGATTTTAACTACTCCATTCCTTAACCCTTTGGATTTTCATTCGCATACCCGGCAACTCAGGCTGCCAACCGTGGACTATAAAATAATTTTTTTTCAGCTTATCGTATTTATTGTACAGAAAAAAATTCACAACCTTCCGCCCCAATAAACCACCATTGTTCCTGAAAGTTGTTCTTTATATTTTCTACGGATTGCTTGAAGCTCACTTTCTTTCTACACCTCGATTCTTGGATCTCTCTTTCTCTCTCTCTCTCTCTCTCTCTCTCTCTCTCTCTCTCTCTCTCTCTATATATATATATATATATATATATATATATATATATATATATAATCTCCGTATTTTTCTACGCATTTCACAAAAAAAAAAAAAAATCTGAAAAAGTAAAAATTAAAGAATTTGGAGCTGGGGTAATTAAAATTTTAAAATGCTGTTTTTCTTGCAGAATCAGAATCTCTGTACTCGAAAATGGGGGATTCTGTTAAAAAAAGAAAAAAGAAAAAATCGAATGGGGATGCGGTGTACATACTTTACGTCCGCCGTACACATACATTAGTTTAACGCCTACTTTTCTGTGCTTAGTTGTTGAGATAAATTTTCTACAGCCAGAAGCCTTTTCTGTCGCCTACCCTTCCCTGTTTCCAAGCAAATTAATAGTTCCTGATGGTTGCACATATTTTCACAGAAGGCTAGAAACGAAGGACACCGCTTGTATGACGATAACGCTTATTTATATCCATCGCGTTATGTCACGACAAGGAGACACAAAGACACATGCGCGCCCTCGTGCATATTCGCCTTACAAGGGCAAATAGAACATGCTAATCTATAAATATTAACAGAGACCATATGAATACAATTATATCTATAACTCTATAACTAGGTCCACTTTGGAACATAAATTACCTAAGAAACCCATATTATACCAGCAAAAGAAACAGAAACCAAAGAACAAAAGGCATAATTGGAAACTCTCCCTCTTCAGCTGCCTAACGGCTATCAACGTGGTTTCGGATGAGAATTGCCTACCAGAGCATTAGAGATAAAGCAAGAACAAGAAAATTAGGAGAGAGAAAATAATATACCACTCTTTTTTTCTCTAGATCTTGGGCTCATAAGTCCGGTTTACCTCGGTTTCCCCGTTTTACCCCGTTTCATTGGCGTAAAAATCATCGAGACCACAGCATTCCCCCTGAACGGGATGCTGGCCAGTTGCAGGGTTGCAGATCAGCGGAAGGGGAAAGTTGATCACACTAACCCTTGCACTTGCTTGATAGTTCATTTTAGCGACTCCGAAGGAATGAAAGGTGATCTCAATGGCTTTTGAACTCAGAACGTAAAGAGCCGGAAGAAATGCCGCTAAGCATTTTGTTCGACGTGCTAACGATTTTACCAGCTCACTGCCTCATCACTCTATTGGACCAGTGTATTTTATTTTCTCTACTTGTGAACTTTGTTGCTTTAAATTCCAGGAGCTATATCATTTGAACTATCAATGTTAATGATACAGAAGCTGCGATCAACTGGTTTTCACAGGGTGATCGTGAATTTTATGGAAAGCTTAGGTTTCTGCGTCATTGCATCGACCAAGAAGACCTTTCGGGTCACGTGTTCTTTATTGCAGTCTTACAGATCCTGATAAGATCCTGTATTTCGAGCATTTGCAATGGAACTTTCGAACGACGAAATAAATGCAGAAAATTGAACTTATTCTGCAAGAATATAGATATAATATAGATACAAGAATATAGATATAATTTGGATAATTATCCGTCACTGACCACACCTGACATAGAGGATAACTTAAACATTAGAACGGATCACTTATTTGTGATCGAAGATATGAAGATAATAAACAAAGGTCGTTTTAATTAAAACGTCGACGAATTAAATATTGATACATAAGCAGGTTTCAAAGAGTTTAAAAGAAACGATGCAGTGTTAACAATAACGATCTATTAATTACAAACGTTGAAAGTTTTCTTTATCGATGCATCTGGTGGAGTGTAAGGGAAAGATTTTCTTTATATTCCCATTTTATTATGTCTTTAAACAGAGAAACACTGCTATAGAAATAGTCTCATCTGCTCTGGTTCCTATCATACTTTCCAGGGACAACAATTCATTAAAAATCTTGTTAATAGTACTACCCAAGTGTTTAGGATATTGCACTTAATATCCCAAGACCGTGGTCCCGATTTCCAGACCGGAGGTGCTCCGTTGTGTTCCTGAACAAAACACTTCATGTCATGTTGCTCCAGTCCAGTCAGCTGTAAATGGATGTCCAGGGATAATGTTGACCTGCTCCTCCTCCTATCCAGCTGAGTGGCGTCATTTGAAGCCACCACAATACAAAGAAGCGCTCTGCGGTTAGCTTTGTATAACAACATCCAATATCACAGTGATACAGTGATATACATGTGCACACAGACATACACACACTCACACACACACACACACACGCACACACATATACACACAAACACACATACACATGCATCTATATTAAATGAGTCCCTATGACCTGAAGCTGATACACCTAAACACACACTCATAATTGCAGAGTTCTACATCCACGAATAATTCGAACAATTAGCACTTCCTCACATTGAAGGAATATGAATTCTCCAGAGCATCTTGCCACAACAACTTACCATCCTGCCTAATTATCATTCAACACAACACAGGTTACCCTAGACAATTTTAACTTAACAGAAACTTGTATAAAGCCAAGACGAACTTCAATACATTACAGTTCGATGATAGTTTACATGGCCGAAATTTCGAAGCCATTGCCAATACTATTATTGTTAAAGTATTATGTATGTATGTATGTATGTATGTATGTATGTATGTATATATATATATATATATATATATATATATATATATATATATATATATGTACGTTTGTATGTATGTATATATATATATATACATACGTGCACACGTCATATATGTGTGTATATGTATAAGATACATTGTATATATATATATATATATATGTCTGTGTGTGTGTGCGTGAGCGTGTGTGTGTGTATGTATATATATGTACGTATATGTAAATATACATGAATATATATGTATGTATGCATATATGCATGTATATATATATGTATATATGCATGTATATATGTATCCATATATGCATGTATATATATATATGTGTGTGTGTGTATATATATATATGTGTGTGTGTGTATATATATATATGTATATATATATATATATGTGTGTGTGTGTATATATATATATGTATATATATATATACATATATACGTATATATATGTATGTATGTATATATGCATGTATATATATGTATATATGCATGTATATATATGTATGTATACATATACATATATATATATATATATATATATATATATATATATATATATATATATATGTGTGTGTGTGTGTGTGTGTGTGTTTGTATTCATTTTTCCACCCCCGCCCCTTCCCTTCTTCCTTTCCCCTTTTTTTCCCGCACAGTTCCAGCTTCGTGACTTTCTATCACTCGTTGATCATGTTGAGTAGAATTTCTTACCATTACATGTCTTTCATTGTTCACAGCTATCATCATCGTCATCATCATTCCCATCACCACCACCACCACCACCACCACCACCACCATCATCAACATCATCAGCCCTGCCATCATTACCATCATTATCATCACCACCGCCGCCGCCACCATTCTCACCATCCTCATCGTCCTTCTCTTACCCTCCTCCTCCTCACCGCCACCATTACCAACATCATTATCACCATCATCACCACCACCACATCATCATCATCATCATCGTCGTCATCACTGTTACCACCAAAACCACCACCACCATCACTACCACTGCCGCAACCGCCGCCGCCACCACCACCTCCACCACTTCCAACCACCCCCACCAATCACCATTTCCACCACCACCACCACTTCACAACTATCATCATCATCATCATCAACATCATCACCAGCATCATCATCATCATCACCATATCATGAAGTTATCATGAATTATCAGTAAAACAAGCAACCCCCCCCCCCCCACAACAGCCCTCTCACCTCCCACACAAAGAAAAAAAAACAAAAAATAAAAAGAAGCTAATCAAATAACAAAGACAAAAACAACATTCTTTGTTCGAGAACGAGAAGAGAAAACAACAACAGCAGCAGCAGCAGCAGCAGCAAAAGCAGTTTCTCGGGAAATCTGCAATGTGCGAAATGCTTTAGGTTAGCAGCAGCAACAACAACAACAACAACAGTCTGAACAGTAAGACCAACAACGACGGCACCAACGCTAACAGTAGCTACAGCAACACGAACAACAATAACAATTTCTTTATGAGAAATCTTTGTAACCTTTCCTTTCTATTCTTATAAAGAAAATTAAAAAGAATAAAAAAATTTAAAAAATTAAAATAAAGAAATAAAATAACCCTAACCCTAACCCCAAATTTAGTTTTGATTAAGACTTTTTGCATAAACGATGATTACTGGAACGTAAAGTTTCAGGCACCCTGGGCTAACTAGTTAGGCATCGGGAAGTGAAACGTAGGTCGCGATACAGGGTTTCGTTTCTCTGTTAATCTTTGTGTTAATTTTCCCACTTTTTGCTTATTTTATACATTAGACTGCAGTAACCATGCTGGAGCATAACTGTGAAGGGTTTTAAGTCGATAGCAATACTTATGCGTTTTTCTCCGTTTCTTTTCTTTCGTTTTTGTAAATCTGGTACTTGCTCTATTGGGCTCTTAAACCAAACTGTTGAGTTACAAGAAGGCTGACAAAACAACACCAGCTGTCAAGCAGTGGTGGGGCAAGAACGCATGCACATATACATACATACATACATACATACATACATACATACATACATACAAAAAATATTCTGTTGTTGATGTTGAAATTCCAATGAAGAAGCCTTGGATCTAGGTTAGAAACTGGTTCATTCTCTATTGGCAAGAAATCTTGAAATAAACTGAATAATGACATACATACATACATACATACACACACATAAAGCTATATGAATGGAGTTATCCACTACGGTAATAGCTTAATTTCTTGCTACTTTATACAGAAAATGAAATATTCTATGCTATCGATTTAGGAAGGAAATCGTATACATCTCTTATGAGAAGCGGTTTCAATCAGCATCGAGGGGGGGGGGAGATATTATCGTATTTACCTCTTCTGTTTCCTCCTCTATCTTATAATCTCAATGCAATTTTCCCCACAAAAACTAATGTCAGTCCCTTCCCTTTCAATTCAGACCAACTGGAATCTGTCTGTCTTACCTCTTCCTTTTCACCCTCAACGGCCATCCTACATTTATTCATTTGCTCTGTTTTACGTTTCAGATCAAGTGTTTCCTCTTTGAACCGTTTTCTGAAATTAAATAAATTGAAATAAAACATAACGAATAAACAATTTTTTTTTTAAAAAAGAGTTTGAAATATATCAAGTGTGTCTTGGACTACTACTATTTAATGTACCCTTCCCCGTTGTTATTGTTGTTATTATTGTTATCATTGTCTAGCCTCAAATTAGCCAAGATACAGCAGATCCATGATCAAAATGCGTTTTAGTCGTAACGCCGTAACCATCTCATCCTTTTAAGAGTATATTGTCTGTTCTTGCTTTGTTTAAAACATTATCTGTACCTTTCTGTATTCAAGGTAATATTAATGTTATCTGAGAGAGAGAGAGAGAGAGAGAGAGAGAGAGAGAGAGAGAGAGAGAGATTTTGCGGAGGGTCAAAATAGGTAACACAAATAGGACAGTGAAACAAACAGGAAGAGAAGCTAAGCCTAAACAAGGTTGTGGTGGCGAATGCATAAATCAAGCTTGGATAGGAGACAGACAAGAACACGTCTTCCTTGATCCAGCTACAATGGAGAGAAAGAAAGAAACACAAGTTAGAAGAATGATGGCCGATGGTCCCGTGGGAGTCATGTGAGCAAGGGAGGAGGAGTGCGGGAGAGAGAGTGACAGACAGAGAACTGTGAAGGGGAGAGGAAAAGATTGGAGATAGGATAAGTGAGAAAAAACAGGAGGGGGAGAAGGGAAGGTAGAAGAATAAGAGAAAGGAAGAGAGAAGAAGCGAAAGAGTAAGAGGACAGAATAATGGGAGAAGAGGAGGTAACAGAATAAGAGAGAGAAAGAGAGAAAAACGAAAGAGTAAAAAGATAGTAGAGTGTGGATCAGAATTATTAAGATAAAACTTACTTGGAAAAGGATGCGTGGCGTTCAATCATATAATATAAATAATATAAATAATATATATAATATTAGTAAAAAGGATATATATATATATATATATATATATATATATATATATATATATATATATATATATATATATATATGTATATATATACATATATATATATATATCAAAACTCGACGCTTTCCTCTCCAAGATACCAGACGAACCAAAGGCTCGAAATGAGACACAGTTTAGGGCAGCGATGTCAAATTCTCTTATACACCAGATGTGCCATCAAAACTCTTGATTGGACTATATCAGGTGGAGGAGAAGAGCCATGCAAGGAACGTGAAGAGAGCAAAGCATAAAGACGGAAAATCACGGTGGTGCTCCAGCATGACCACAGCCACTTGGCTGAAACCCATAGATAAATATATATATATATATATATATATATATATATATATATATATTACATTAGTTTTTTTTTATTTCTTCTTGTCCTACACTTGAGCTATTTCACACAGGAATCCCTGTAGGTGCTTTACAACCACCCCACTAAAAATATAACGGCAATCGAAATGAATAAATAAACGCACCAACCTCTTTTTTCTGTCTCGTTGAATTTTTTGCTGTAAAGAAAAAATTAATAATATATACGTATGTGTGTGTGTGAGTGTGAATACATACATACATACATATATGCATGCATACATACATACATGCATGCATGCATGCATACATGCATACATACATACATACATACATACATACATACATACATACATATAACAACAATAATTATAACGATATAGAATATGGAGAGTGGTACATCCTCACTATATATTTCATTTTCTGTTACAATTTCATGCCGCATAGTAATCAAAGACTTTAAATACTAATTGATGCAATTAGCCGTAACCTGGAACAAAACTGAAAGCTACCACGGTATCCACCCGGGTAACTCTCTAAACATATATATATATACGTACATACACACAGATAACTCTCTAAACATGTATATATATACGTACATACACACAGAGAGACACAAACACAGATGTGTGCGTATATATATATATATATATATATATATTTACACACACATGCGCGCGCACACACTCACACGCTCGCACGTACACGCACACACACACATGTATGTGTGTGTCTGTGTGTGTATCATTTAATGAATACAGGAGTTATACGTGAGTTACTGTAAGTTTCATACTCGAGAAGTCCAGTATTCGAACCTTCTTGAGCAGCATACTATTTACGATCCTGCAATCGTGCAGACTCATATGAACTTATAGGAGTGTTATATCGTACATTATACAAGCGTGTCGGATAACTGCACTTTCCAAGCATGAAACTTGAAGTATCTCACGTGTTACTCATTTATTCATTAAAGGACGTTTCACCTTCACTACACACACGTATACGAGAGTTTGCGTATGTATGTCTCTTCTATTTTTTAATTATTATAAATCTTCCACTGAGGAGGGATCCGGTTTCCAACAAAGAGACAAGGTTCCATCTTTGGGATTTAGCTAACAGACAAATTCACATTTGGAACCTGAGAAAAATCTTGCATATTTTTACTATTCCACTCACAGATTGCACTTATAATGCACGAATCAGCCGGTAAGTTTCACTTTCTGAAAATCCCAGGTTACCCAGAAACCTAGTGCTCCAATTATTATTGGTATGAATATGAATTCATAGTCTGGATATAGAAGCTGGAGGTTTCGAAGCAGTTGTCCAAAAATATCCTCTTTTTCTTTGATTTTCAGAGATATTTATATCAGCAGGGCAGCTGACCGTTATGATGGTACATAATTTTACCCCTCTGTCCCGTATTACTAGGCAAGAATACATTAATCTTCGGATTTTGAATTCAAAATTTCTCATGTATATTTGTCTTTTAGCGTTTACATATCTCAGTCATTGTACTACGGCCCAGCTAGGTTTCATCGAACAAATCAACATCAACATTTATTATTTTTATAAAGGTTGATAATTATTCTCTGAGCCTCACTTTGCCCAACGAACGTCCGAAGTTAAGTTGTGTTTGTCTTAAGCGTTGGGCCTAAGACAAACACAAGCACGTAGATAGACTAACACACACATCTATCTATCAATCTATCTATCTATAAATGTTACACACACACACATATGGTGTTTGTGTGTGTGCGTGTGTGTGACCGTGTGTGTATGTCCATGTGTGTCTGTGTAGATAGGTATATGCATTGTGTGTGTACAACACCAAGTGTTTAGTAACCCCCATTTTCTTTATCACAAGTATTGCAAAAATGGACTCCTAGGGTCTAAGAAAGACAATTGCCGTTATTAATATTGTAATCGGATCCTATTTTAAAATTGCCCCAAAATAATACAAACAAGAAAAAAGGAATTAAAAAAAGACAAAAAGAAACAAACTCTAACAGTGGTCTAAAGGGGTTTAGAATATCGAGCCAGGCTTCACCGCCGTAGTATTACGTATCATGTTATACTGGTTGTTTATTGGTTAATTAAATTGTGTATAGTTACTAATGGAAGCTCTTGTTTCTCTGCATGTCATTATTTTCATATGTATGTATATGGACGGACACACACATATACATACATACATACATACATACATACATACATACATATGTGTGGGTGTGTATGTAATACATACATAGTCATACAAATATATAGAGTGAGAGGGAGAGGGGGAGAGAAACAAGCAAAGAAAAAGAAAACAGAGAGAGAGAGGGAGAGAGAGAGAGAGAGAGAGAGAGAGAGAGAGAGAGGAATTTGGGAAAGCGGAATGTTTGGGATCGAACACACTTTGGCTACATATATTCCTACAAACCACGGGCCAAAATGGTAGACTCGCTAGCGCATCTATTAGAATGCTTCGTAGTATTTGTTCGTTTGCTCTCCGTTCTGAGTTCAAATCTCCCCAAGGTCCATTTTGCTTTTCATCTTAATGAGATCGATAAAGATATCATCAATCCAAGGCAGCAGATTGAGATCATTGTAAGAACAACGGATCGGATGCCTTGCGGTGTTTCCTCGCGTTCTTTCGATTCTGAGTCCAAATCCCACCATGGCCTACTTAAGTGGTAGCCTTAAATCCAACTTTCGGTTTAACACCTCACCATCCTGTTCTTGGGATCTTTTAGCAGAGTCCATTTAGCTGTAAGTTTTCAGGTCGGGTCACCTTTCCGAGGGTCCCTTTTCCATTTTCTTTTCCGTTCGATTTTTTTTTTGTCTGAGGCCTTGTAAAGGGACGTAAGCACTGACTTTCTTTCAGCCTAAAATTCAAATAAAAAAAAACAAAAAACAAATAGACGTCTCACCTGTAAAGTATTGTTCACCTTCTTTTCGTTCCTCATCTGAGCAATTAATTCGGAGTAGACATCGGAGATTTGTTTGATGTTTTTCCGAGCAATTTCCACATCTTCCAATGTTTTGTTTTTCCATTCTTGTTGATTCTCCAGTTTGCTTTCTGCTATCTGAGAAACAGGAAACACAGCCAATCGCAGAGTGAAAAGGTAGAAACATAGGAAAATGTAATAATAATAATAATAATAATAATAATGATGATGATAATAATAATAATAATAATAATAATGATAATGATTACAGAAGTAACAAGAAAATATAATGAAAACCCGCATAGGCGCAGGCATAGCAGTACGTGTAAGAAGCTTGATTCCCAACAATGTGGTTCCGAGTTCAGTCCCTCTGTGGTGCACCTTCAGCAAATGTCTTCTATATAACCCCCGGCCGACCAAAGTGTTGTGAGTGGGTTTCGTAGGTAGAAACTGGATGTCCATAGATTACTTCTACAATATGAAAAATTCAGGAAAAAACCCCCCTGAAAAACAAGAACTCAGCAATTGGAAAACGGAGGCTAACAAAGTTTTGTTGGAAACATCAGAACACTTCCATTGCTTGCAAAGAATTTGATCGACAGGCCTCAACTTTGAATACAATAAATTGTGGAAGCTATAAATATAATTTACGAACACCCTGTACAGACGTGGCCGAGTGGTAAGAAGCTTGCTTCCCAACTACATAGTTCCAGGTTCAGTCCCACTGCTGGCAACTTGGATACGTGTCTTCAACTATATTCTAGAGCGGACCAAAGCCTTGTGAGTGGATATGATAGACGGAAACTGAAAGAAACCCGTCGTATATATATATATATATATATATATGTGTGTGTGTGTGTGTGTGTCTTTGCGTCTGTGTTTATCACCCCCCCCCCCATCGCCGATTGAAACTGGTGTTGGTGTGTTTACGGTCCCGTAACCTAGCGGTTCGGCAAAAGAGACCGATAGAATAAGTACTAGGCGTACAAAGAATAAGTCTTGGAGTCGATTTCCTCGACTAAAACCCTTCAAGGCGGTGCTCCAGCATGGCCGCAGTCAAATGACTGAAACAAGTAAAAGAGTGAAAGAATAAGACAATATACATACATACATATATATATGCAAACACACACACACACACACACACACACACACACACACACACACACACACACACACACACACACACACACACACATATATATATATATATATATATCTGTATAAATATGTGACAATTATTCGGTAGTCATGATAAAACTCCGAGTTTCGGATGCCGGGGCGGAAACCCACGCCGCCATCACTTCAGTTATCTGGCCATTGAAAATTCCCATCCATTTTCAATGGCCAGATAGCTGAAGAGATGGCGGCGTGGGTTTCCGCCCCGGCATCCGAAACTCGGAGTTTAATCATGGCTACCGAATAATTGTCACATATTTTTACAGATAATTTCCTCTATTTACATAATATCGAGGTCTCTTTCTTTTGTTGTCTTTTCTATCAATATATATATATATATATATATATATATACAGTATGACCCCAAAGTAGGTTTATCACGTAGGCATTTTAAATTTCTTTTAAAATATTTTATTATTTTTTAATTTCTAGCATAGAATAATGGTCTCATATTTTTTTCATAATTAAAATCTAAACTATATGAATACGAAAGAGATTGTTGAATAGCTGTAAACCTACTTTTGTGCCACCCTGTATATGCACACATGTGTGCATGTGTGTGTTTTTATGCATATAGAGAGAGTGTTCAGGCTAGATTTAACAGTTTCCATGAAATAAAAAGACAATACAATATCCCATCTAAGTTACGAGTTAAGTAAAGTTCATTATTTACATTATTTACTTTATTTACATTCGACGGATATTTGTCCTCATCTTGTTAGCACAACGTTTCGGCTGATATACCCCCACTACTTCTGCTCATGATCAGAGATGCACATATCGTCAGCCACCAAGGGACATGCTCAACTGGTTAAGGTCAAACAACTGACAAGCAAATCTGTGGTATTAAGCAGAATATTTGCTGTAGCCCATCTTTTATACCAAGACAAAACAATGTACATGATAAATTAAGATCAGACAGCTCTGGGACCTGGTGCATGCATTCTTCTCTGTGCCCCTGGAGAGATCTTCGAGAACACTCTTGAGGGGAAGGGGGTTTCCCGATAACATCGGCATTAATACTTAACCGGTGGATTGTGCCCCAGCCTGGCCGCAATCCAATGACTAAAAACCAGTGGGAGGAAAGGAAATAGAAGGAGTGTGTATTTATGATATTATGGCGTCATAAGTTAAGGAATTATGGCAATTTAGATAAACTTTTAAGAATATTTGCCAAGACAGTTTGAGATGTTTATGAAAGGACAGACTAAATTTACCATATTAAGACGATTTCTGTTAAATCGGTCTTGATAAAACACAGATTATGAAGGAATACATACATACATACAAACAAACAAACATACATACATACATACATACATATATTTGTATGTATGTATATGTGTGTGTATACACACTTATTCACGTATATACACATTCGCGTATTTGTTTCTGTGTATGTGCATGCGTATATGTGTGTGTGTATATATATATATATATATATATATATATATATATATATATATATAATATATATATATATATAATATATACATACACACTGTCACAAATATATAAATATACACATATATATGAGTATGTACGCCGTTATATTTGTACTTACGCTGCCTCTGTGTGTGTGTGTGTGTGTGTGAGAGAGAGAGAGAGAGAGAGAGAGAGAGAGAGAGAAAAGATTTATGATTATGACACGTTGTCGTCAATGAGTTCGTTCGTACAATTTCTAGTTATACAGCATCGAATAAGAGGAGTAAACGAAACAAAAAAAAAAAAAATCAAAAAGGAACAGAAAATAAATTATTAAATCTATGTACGCTAGCCCCACCCTCACCGCAACCCCTACACTTGTACACAAACAACAACAACAACAACAACAACAGCAATTACATCTCGCATCCAAACGTCACCCAACACTTCCTTCCATCTACCAAGGCTCCTTATTTACCCCCCCCCCCTTCTGCCACCCCCTCCACACTCTCACCCCGTACACCAAAACACTTCCATGATTGACGTTTGTCATCGCAGATAATAAACAAAATACTAAATGTTATTGGTTTGAGCTGGTATTTAATTAACCTGGTCGTCATAGCAACGTCGTAGTAACGCCCGTTAATCCGCTAAAAAAATGGTTTTCCCCAACAAAACACCAAGTTCCAAAATGGCGGCGAGTGTGTGCTCGCTGAGTCGTTTCTTTCCTTTGACATGGAGAAACATTGCAAAACGCTAGATATGATAGCCGAATCGCCCCTCATATTACACTTTATTTTCTCTTCCGTGCTGCATTTAATGGACACCGCCACCACCACGACCACCACGACAACTATCAGCAGCACCATCGCCAGCTCCATCAGCAGCAGCAACACCAGCACTGCCACCTCCATCACCACCACCATCACCGCCACCACCGCTATCAGAAGCAGCAACAGCAGCAACAGCAGCAACAGTAGCACCTGCAGCACCTGCAGCAGTAGCACCACCACCATCACGATCAGTACCACTATCAGCAGCAGAGCAGCAGCACTTGTACACTAGTACATCTAATTATAATTAGATAATAATTATTAAAGTAGAAAAATAATGAGAAAAACCATTTCTATCCGTTTTTTCAAATATATCATGCTATACCAAGGATTTCCTATTTCTCATTCTACTATATATATATATATATATATATATATATATATATATATATATATATATATATATATATATATATATATATATATATATATATATATATGTATAGATAGATAGATAGATACATACATACATACATACATACATACATACATACATACATACATACATACATACATATATATATACACACATACATACACACATATATAGATGTATGTGTAAAAATAAACATATATACACATATATATGCATATATATATATATGTATATACATATATGTGCATATATACATACATACAAATATATATATATATATATATATATATATATATATATATATATATATATACATACGTATGTATGTGTATACATACATATATGTATGTGTAGGTATATATATATATATATATATATATATATATATATATATATATATATATATGCATACATACATATATATGTATATGTATATATATATATCTATGTATGTATACGTGAGTATATGTAAGTATCCGTGTTGTGTATATATATATATATATATATATATATTAATTATGTACTGTCTGTGTATATCTCTGATGAGGTAGAGTACGTTTTTATACAGAGCCAGAAATCCGGATCTGAGATTATCCAAAATTTTTTACTAATTTATTTGTCCATTTGTCTTTTCACCTTGTGCTGTATGAATATATGAAGTTGTTTTAGAGTCAAGTCTTGACTGCTATCTCTAGCATGTTGGAATTGAACCCTGAACACTTACGAAAGCAAGAACAGCTACGCAAAGTGTTCTCTCTGATGCTTCAACAAGTCCGCTAATTCTACCGCCCCGGAATGGTATTTTATTCATCAAACCCCGAAAGCATGTATGACAGGATGTATATCCTTGGTAGGATTTGAACTCACAGTGCATGAAGTCGAACACACACACACACACACACACACAGGGTGGCCCAAAACTAAGTTTACAGTTATTCAACTATCCCTTTCGCATTCATGTATTAACAGTTTAGATGTTAATTATAAAACAATACTAAGCCCTTATTCTATACTGATTTAGTTAATTGTAAGACAGAAATTTAAATGTAATAAAATATTTTAAAAGAAATTTAAAGTGCCTACGTGATAACTGTAAGCCTACGTTTGGGCCACCCTGTATATATATATATATATATATATATATATATATATATATATATATATATATATATATATATATATATATATATATATATATATATTTATATATATATATATATACATATATATCCATATACATATATATATATATATATATATATATATATATATATATATATATATATATATATATATATGTATGTATACTGCCATCGATCCATGTTTCCCTCCCTCCATTCAGCCAGCCACCCATCCATCCGTATATCCCTCCTTCTATCCTTCTTGCCATTCATCCGCCCGTCCCTTCAACCGTGCATCCATCTAGCCATCTCTTTATACATATATACTTACGTACTTACATGCATTATATATGAATACTTATTATATACACACATTCGCACATGCATTGATCACACTTTTACATATATATACATACATACATACATACATACATACATACATACATATACAAATATATATTTGTATACACACACAAACTCACACACATATATACACAAATATAATAGTAAGGGTTTCTTTTATGTTCTTCTTCCATTTCTCATTGTTTTTCTAAGCGACCCTTAACCTTTGGCCGTTGCTGTTTGGAAGATTATTTGTTTATTTCCTCATAACTTACGAAATATGTATTCCATTCACTTGAAATTTTCCCAAAAGATAGATATTAGATATATCTAAATATGTGTAAAATATCTGGTCTCAACGTTTTGTTAATCTTCTATGATAAATATTTCAATACACTTATTCTTACTGACCCTTATATTATGGCCGCTACTGTATGAAGATATATATGTATACATACATACAACCATACATACATACATACATACATACATACATACATACATACGTATTATGTATATAATGTATAAACGCATTTATACATTTATACACGATACATTTCAAGTTTGAGATGCTTTCAGGAGAGACATTTCAAAGAAATACAAAACTCTAATCTTCTTGCACGTGTTGTAGCGCTCTAGTCACTTCGTGAAGGCCCCATGGAAGTCCTCCTTCTCAATTTCTTCAAAGCGACTCTCCTTGAGGTTCTCTTCCAGCTTGGGGAACAACCAAAAGTCTTAGGGAACAAGGTCTGGACTGTTGTGGGTGGGAGTCGGTTAGGGAGAGTTTTGATACCCATTTCTGTCAAGTAGTTGGTTACTACGATGGAATTGTGGAATGGAGCATTGTCTCGATACCGGTGCCTTTAACCAAAGTAGAAAAGCTTCGGCCTTCTGCAACGAAATCTCTTCAATCTGGATCTTAAAATCTTGGTTAGTCTACTAACTAGATGTATAGTAACAATATTACTAAAATTGCATTAATCTAGAACTGTTATAAAAGACAGAGGCAGTATTAATACTGAGAGATAATATTTATCCCAACTTAAACGTAGAAGTTCTGTTAGAACAAACTTTACTGTGGAAGACACCTCGAGAGAAACTCTCAAATAGGCTTTTTTGGTGCCAAATACACTCTTTGATTATATTGCTAGCGGGGAAGAAAAATCCTCGCTACCTATCCAAATTAACATGGATGCCTTGTTAGATCACCAAATACTGTGTTATTAGCCTAGAGAGACCTATGCGCTTGGTGCATAAAAGCACACAGATAGACCGTAGCAGACGGCAATCGTCTGTTATCGGTGCCGGAGTTCCCATATTAAGTTGTTTCGGTCTATTGGACCTCTTCACTGGGTATAATTGTTTCTCTTTTGGTATTTATGCTACTTCCGTCGTTAATAATTAATTTTTAATAAGCCAATTGATAATTAATTTTTAATACGACTGCCGACTATTATAGCGACATCAGCGTCTCAAAAGATGTTGATATTCTATATATCACAGCAGCGAGATTCGACTGGAATTCGATGATCGGTGCTTCCCGTTGACAATTTCCTATAGACCGAAATCACGTGCTATGAGAATTCCAGCACCCATGACAGACAAATTTCGTCTGCTACGATCAGTGTGTGTGCTGCTGGGCACCAAACGCCTATATGAGAGGATCTGTCCTGGCTAATAACGCAGTATTTGATGTTCTAAAAAGGCAGCCATGTTAAGTTGGATATACATACATACATACGCACTTACATACATACATACATACATACATACATAGATATATTTATGATTATAAATTACATACATAGATAGATAGATACATATATACACACATACATATATGTATATAAAATATATACTTATATATATAAGATAAACTTATATATATAGGTATATCTTATGTTGTATGTGTATATATTATTAATTTGCCTGTACGGCTGATAAACTCGCTGGCCTCAAGCGATGCTATTTTAATAGGTGCTAAGAAACACCTACATTGCTAGAAATACTAGCTAAAATGCTCTAATACTGTAGGCACTTTATTTCATTAAACTCGAAAGAATGAAGGGCTAAGTCAACCTCGGTGGAATTTGACCTCACATCGTAAAGACGGGCGAAATGGCGTTAAACATGTGGTCTGGAGTTAAACATGTTGTCCGGCGTGCAAGCGATTCTGCCAGATCACCGACTTACACACGTATACACACACATACATACACACCTACACGCGCGCACACACATTTTTTTTATAAATTCCATTTGCAAATGTAATACGTTAGTTACTGTCTTATCGAATATGCTATACATAAAAGCGAATATTTATAAATATTTGCCATTATATTATTATCGATTCTTCACATTTAGAATTTAGATTTGTATTTTTAGTTTTCTTTTTTTTTTAATATAATTTTGAATTATTTTCGGGTCATATTTATCTCCATCCCGTGGAGCACTCGTGCGCCACATTTCTATGTTCGGCTGTCCCAAATGTATCGCATGGAACTTGTGTTCAAAGAGCAGAGAAATTGAGAGATCGAATTAGTAAATGTAAGACGAATTGGTCGAATCGGTAGAGCATCGAATAGAATGCTCATAGTATCTGCTCACGGTATCTGCTCTACGTTCCGAGTTCAAATCCTGCTGAGGTCAACTTCATCTTTCATCCTTACTGTATCGATAAAAAAAAATCTCAGCTCTTCAGATTAACCTGGGGAGGTGGATTTGGAGGACTATAAAACAACTCGACCGAACAACTCAGTATTTTTTCCGACTCTACGTTCTGAGTTCAAATCCTGCCGAGATCAACTTTGCTTTCTGTGTTCAAATCCCACCATGGCCTGTGTGTGTGTGTGTGTGTGTGTGTATGTGTGTGCGTGCGCGCGCGCGTGTATGACTGACTCTGTCACCCGGTTAAACACCACTACTTGACACCCTGGATATCTTTAACCAACCTCTCACTTATAGAATACCTCCGGCTATTTGTTCTGATGCTTTACGTTCTGAGTTCAGTTTCAACCGAGGACAACTTTTCTTTCCAGCCTTTCGAGTTCAATGAAAAAAGCTAAACAAATTCGGGTTAGAAGAGTATCAGAACTGTAAGAAAATCGAACCAGATGCCTTTCAGTGTTTACTCCGGCACTTTGCATTCAGATATCTTGATTTGTTTGTGTAGCAGACGGAATCTCTCACCTGGTTTAACTCTGAAGTTTTGTCAGTGGTTTCAAAGCGACGAAAATATTTCAACACACGGTTTTTGTGTGT